>NW_007731993.1:47197-59145 GCF_000696425.1 Galeopterus variegatus
ATGTGGGATCCGAACCCTCGGGCGGGAGCGCCGCTGCGCTTCCCAAGCGGCGCACTATCCAGTGCGCCACCGGGCCGGCCCCTTTTTTTTTTCATGTCATTTCTTTTTGATTCCAGCCAATGAGAACACTTACTAGACAAGGTCAAGTTTTCTTAGATCTCGGGAGAATATAATTCAGACAAGGTGTTAAAATAAGACCATCTACCTTCTAGGTTCGGGGCTTCTGCTATCCAGAAACCCACAGGCCCCACCAGCCTGAGTTTAAAACCATTCTAAGCAGATCTTGAATTCTGAAGACCAGCAAGGCAAAGGTAAAATTAATGACAAGGGAGAAATAGGTGATAAGTTTTCTGAGCTAAACTCTAGAAGAAGTTTTCAAACCAAACATTTGCTATGGTCTAGACATTTCTGAAAGATGTTTGCAAAATTGCTGAGTGGGGTTAGATGCTCACAGTTTTTGCTGGTTGAATGAATGAATGAAAGGCTGTGAATGAAGGAATGAATGAATGAATGGATGACTTGGGGAGCTTGAGGTTGGAAGACTACCCAAGCACCATGTTCAACAGCTCAGCCTTCTAAGCTGGGCTCCGTGAAAGGTCCTTTTACTAATAAACCACCAGGACTGAAAAGATTAAAAGGTCCTTTCCTAAAGAAGACTGACTCCATGGAAACCCAAATGACTCAATCCCATTGAGACTTGGTAAGTTGGGGTCTTGCACTCTGTAGAAGGTGTAAGTCTGAAGCCATTCCATGTGGGTCTGAGTCTCCAGCCCTGGCTAAACAGTGCTCCACATAAACATGTGCAGCAAGGAGGTCCAGTTTTTAAGGCCAGGCATGCATTCGGAAGAGCATGGAGTTTCCACCCCATGCCAATCATTAGAAGGAAACCCCAAGAATGATGTGGCAGTCATTTTTAAAAAACGTGACCCAAGCTTCATTTTGAAACTCTAAAAATAAGCAAACTCAAAAAAATAAAACAGTAAATTCTCCACCACTTATGCAAAAGGAAAAGAAAAATGAAAGCGGGTCAGATGTTAAGCCCGTATCACCTTGACAGAGTGTGTTTAATATGTATATAAGCAGCGGGGGTTTAGGCAGCGGGTTTTCTTCTGCTGGGAGGCTGATATCCTGTGCTGCACTGGGAGGGGCCTGAGCCGCAGAAAGGACTGGAAAGACAATCCTGCTGATTCCTCCAGAGAGAGGGAAGAGCCTGGGGTTTACAGCCCTGTAAAGAACTGCTTATCAACTCTGACTTCCTCCCCAGTAACTTTCATCTTTTTATATTATTTGTCTTGTAACTTTTTAAACCTAAAAAGGATCTTGGAGTTGAAAAGCAAATGCTCCAATAGATAGGATATGTTTGAGTTCAAACTGTAGAAGCTGGGGGTGGTTCCTGGCTGTCAGAAGAACCCGGATCAGATATGGCCTATCGGCCAGTGGAGATCCATCAAGTATTTGAAGTCAGTTTTGTAGAGTCATCAAAAATGACTAGAACACACACAATGTGTCTGGCTCCCAGAATCTTGTATTTTCCCTCTGCTTCCTGCTTGGATCTTTCTTTAGGTCATCTGCTATTTTGTCACTAGGATCTGTATGTTGTAATTCCACCTGCAAAACCCCATATAGGCGTTAGGGGCTCTGGTGGGGAGGGCTTGTGGAAGCCGTGGCTGGAGGGACGTCAGCCAGCCATCTGGGAATGTGTGTGCTGCAGTGTGGTTGTGGTACGGTGCGTTGGAAAGGATGCCGGGCTGGCAGTCCAGACACCTGAATTCAAATCATACTGTCCCCACTTCCTAGCAGTGTGGATAATTCTAATCAGGGCCCTTCTTTCTGGGTCTTAGGTCTAGCATCTGTAAAAGAGACAAGGGGATGGGAGGGGTTATTACTTCCAGCATATATTAGATGTCTCTGTTGGCTCTGGAGAGATAGTCTCATGCATAAGGCTGCAGAAAGCAGGAAGATTGCTTGACTCTTTCATTCAGTTGTCTCATGAAAGATCCTTTTTGAGAAAACCATATGTCCCTGGTGTACAGGGGTGTACTGACTAAGCCATATGTACAGCCGTGTGCGTGTGTGTGTTGCACTCATAAACAGTGTGTGTGCTGTGGACCTATAAAGTTGAGTCAGAGCCTACATCAATGTTTTATTCTATCACTAGGTAATTACCTGGTCAGAAAGGCTTCTACAACCTAATATCAGAGGCACAGGGGTGGAAGGCAGGGCTTGTAGGACCAGAGTCCAGATGTTCATATTAGGTTTGCATCCAGTGACTGAAAAACACCAGATACTAGCTTGGGTAACAGCATAATACTGATGATGGGAAGAGTGTGTAGCGAAAGGGAGGGTATCTGTTTGCTGAACAATCAGAACCTTCTCCCTCATTTCACCCCTGCCTCTGCTCCTTCCCATCGTGTCTTCCACCCCTCCAACCAACCTTGGTTGTCTCATGCGTGGAGAGAGAGTTTTAGGCTTCTGAGCCCAGTCTTGTTTACTGTTACCGGCTCTGCTGCAGCTCTGGCCTCAGTGAAGCCAGGAGGCCTGAATTAAGGGCTGTTACTGAAGCCAGAAGGTTGCAATCAGGAGTTGGCTGGTGAGGCTATGGGTCACCAGAAGGGTCACCCCTGACTTATTTCCACATCCCCCAGTCCTGTCAGGAGGTCCATGGAGGCACAGAAAGCAAACACAATGGAGGGCTCCAATCTGAAACAGCCTGTGACCTTCTCTGGCCTGGAGAATTCAGGATGGCCAAACCCTCCTGCGGCAACCTTACGACGGTAGAGGGAAAAGTGTGCACATGTGTGTCTGTGTGTGTGGGTGTGTGTACTTTAGACATTTCTGCAGATGCATGCAAATCTGTGCAAAACACACATGCATTGTGTGTGAGCCAGTGACACACGGGAAGAGAGCTTTCGGGGCTTACAAAAGCCTGTAAACGTCTTGCATGTGGGGCCAGCGGGTTCAAAGTGACCAGCCTCACTGGCTCTGTCTCGGTGTCCCTTGCTCTTTTGTTCGAAGGCTTGAAGGAGCCATCGTGAATAGCGTGGCTAATGTACAAGCGGATCAGTCTGCCTCCCTGTCACTCAGCAGATTTGACCAATCAATCAGTATCAGGTCTGATCAGTATGGGAAGGCGATGAAGGAGAACTTGTTTTGAATACAGCGTTGAAAGGGGTGGAGCGAGGGGCAGCAGCCCCCTTTTCTGTTTCTCTCTGTTACCAACTCACAGTCTCTGCTTCATGCTCAGTGATGTTCTTTGGCAGGATGTTTTCTTTTTGAATATCAGCTTCCTTTTGGAATGGAAGGTCCCCTGCTAATATTATGGGCCGCTTATGTGTCTTTTGGAGCTGCTGTCCTGTACTTTTAATATGCATAGTACCTCACCTATTGACTTCATATAATAGGCCTAATTTACATGTTGCTTTGCATGTGATTTGCATTACATTAGGTCATTCCCCCTTCCAATGAATATTTATCAACAGTCACATACCATGGAAGATGCTATATAATGAGATTGAAGACTAAGGATGCAAAATCCTCTACTCTAAATCTTTGTTGCTTTTCACCAGCAGCCTCTAACCCCTTTCCAGTCTGCTTATCCATCCCCCCATCTAGTTTTCTTTGACAGTTTCTTAATGAAAGTGGATCTTCTTGGGATAATCACTGGCTCAACTTCTCAGAGTTTAGCCCAGCCTGAAATATGTACCTGAAGAGTCGGAACATACTAAAATTGTGCACTGATGTGGTTCCTTAAATCACTCCTATCGATAACATCATGAATTTCTTGAATGCTTCCTTTTAGATCCATCGAGATGCTGTGGTGCGGCTGTCACGTACCTAGAGAACACTTTCAAAGGACAGCCGTGGGCTTTATTCCACTTACACTGAAGAAAAGAAGAAACTGAGCTGTGGCCCAGAGGAGGAATTTCACAAGGGCTATTACACCAAATTCAAGCTCAACCTGAGTCTAGATTAGATTCAATTCAATATGTATTTTCTGCGCTTTATTATGTCTGAGCACTGTGTTGAATGAAGAGGGAGACACAAAAGAAATGTATACCCTTAAGAGTTTGTAGTATGTTCACATGCAATCCTTTTGAATTTATTTTGGGGTCATTTCGCTGGCTTGTTTGTTGTTCTCGACAGGATGAACCTGTGTAATATTTGGCTTCCATTGCTCCAGTGAGTCCTCCACTAGTGTATCCTGAATGCTCTTTGAAATGGGACCTTTGTAGAAGTCAGAGTAGTTTAGATCATGCTTCAGCAACAAATACACTCAAGAATATCAACTGCATAATCCAGAAAGATGGCCAGCTCTCCTCCAAGTGGTGACTCAGAGAGTCCGGCTCCTTTTATCTTCTGGCTCAGCCATCCTGGCGTCTTTTGCTTCCAGTCACAGGGACAGGAATATGCAAGATATTTCAGGGGTCCAGCTGAGAGGTGGTTTGCATGGCTTCTGTTCATGTTCCAGACCTCAGTAGCATGACCAACACAATTGGAAGGAAGATGAGCAGCTGTACAGTTGCATATAGATATGGGTGAACACTAATGGTCTCTGGCATACACACTTAGCTATGGACCTCAGACAAATCATCTGTTTCTCCAAGCCTTATTTCCTTATCCGTAAAATGGGGACAATATCCCCTAGCTTGTAGAATTTTGGGGAGGATGAACTAAGAGAGTACATATGAAGGTACCTACCAGCACAGTGCCAGGCACAGAGAAGGGACTAAAGACATGTTCCCTTCTCTTTTCAGTCTTGCTCCTTCTTCCTACTAGTTGTTTCTGGAAGTGTATAGGAAACAAGGAGGCGGAATGGTCTACATATGGTTTTAATTGGGTACATCAGGATGTGAGGAGATCGTGTTTGCATTCTTTGCTGGTCTTCCAAAGGCAAATGAGTAATATCTAGCTGTTAGGAAGGAGGTATCCTAGCCCACGTCAAGTTCTTCCTTGATGGTTTTGGTGGCTGTGTCTCCTGGCTCTGTTGGAAAGGATAAAAGATACTGCCCATAAGCACTAGGGCACTGGAATCTAAAGCCATAGTAGTTTGCTGGGTATTCTTGTGATTTGCACATAGAGAAAGGAAGATTGCATGCCCTCCAAATTATTAGCACAGGTGCTGGGAGCTGACTCGGCTGTACTTTGCTTACTGTGTAAGCTGAAGGTGGGTGGAGGTTGTGTGTACAGATGGGCTCTCTGACTCAAGTCTCAAAGGTGTTGACACCTAGGGCACAGCTTTGGGAAATGCTCTATTTAGAAAGGCTTGGCTAGTGGCCTAGACTGTGTTCTCATCATCTAGAATATGTTAGAAAAGTCAACCAGATTGAAAACCTGGCCTTCCTCTCCTTATAGGCTCTCAACTCTTCATGCCCAAACCCCCATTTATGCTAGCTGGCATGACATACTCTTTCTCTGTAACCCCTCAGCAATTTAGTTTTTTTTTTTTAAACAGTTTTAAAAAAATGAAATTTAAGGCAATTTTAGAAATCAGTATAGGCTTAATGCCTAAAAGAAACCAGATTATAGTAGTGAGGTAGAGAGTTGTATCAGAAATTCTTTCAGCTGCAAATAATAAAATTTGAATAACAGCAGTTTAAAAATTAAAGCAGCCTAAAATTAAAGGAGTTTGCAAACTTAATAGCTTCACAGGAAGTCTGGGGGCTGGTAGTCCAGGGCTGGTTCAGCTCTCAATGATTTCAAAATCCACTCTTCCTTCTACCTTTCTTTTTCGGCAGCTAGCCAGCCTGGGGATCTGAACTCTTGACCTTGGTATTATCTACACTACACTCTACGGAGTGAGCTAATCAACCAGTCCTCCTCCTACCTTTCTACATTCCTTCCTTAGCTTAACTTGTTGGCTTTTTATCTTCATGGATGTAGCCTCATGGTCACAAAACAGCTTCTGCAGCTCCAGGCATCACATCTGCATCCAAAGCAAAAAGAGGAAAGAACTGAATAGCACTAGCTCTGTCTATCCTTTGATCAGGACAGCAAAAATCAATCTTAAGATGTAGACCAGGAAAAACAAACAATTATTCTCAAGTAAAGCTAATACAACCTAATTTTAGTTCCAAATTTGGAATCTCTCCCTTTTCCCTTACTTTCCTTGTAGAGGAAACTCTAGTCCATAGTTCGGGGCTATGTCTTCCTCTTTCCCTCTGGCATGTCTCTGAAAGATGGAAAAGGAGATTTCCAAGGATAAGGGACAGAGAGATAGAGTAATATCCAGGACATAGAGAGAGTTAATTTGATCCATGTCTAATACTGTTCTCCCCCTCTCCCCATCCCCATACATCTTTAACATCACCTGTTTTGAGCTTACCTGCTTTCCAAGAGAGGTCCTGCACCTCGGTGTTTCACAGAAAGATTTCAGAATCAAGTGCTGCTCTGAGAATGCCATGCAGGTAGGTGGCAGGTGGCTGGATAGTCAATCTTACTGATGAATTATTTTAGAGAGGCAAAAAATGAAATCTGTTACAGACGTAGAAATCAACTTTTACTTACTTGTCTGGGACTGGATCTGGTGTTTGAATAGAGGGTTTTTTCATATCTGCTTTAACATAGGTAAGTAAAAACTGACTTTGGGGGCCAGCCCGGTGGTGCACTGGAGAGTGCGCTGCTTGGGAGTGTGGTGGCGCTCCCGCTGAGGGTTCGGATCCCATGTGGAGACCGGTTCCTGCTCACTGGCTGAGCGCGGTGCGGGCATGACACTGAGGGTTGCGATCCCATTACCAGTCAGTAAAAAAGACAAAAAACAAACAAACAAACAAAAAAACTGACTTTGAACACCAGTTCATTCAAACATTTTTAAAAACCAACATTAATTCTTCCTCCTCCTTTCCCTTCTATATTCTATGAAAATGGAAATGAACGCTCAGGAATTTTAAGGAACTGTTCAAAGATTCCTTGGAAGATCATATTTAAAAATTAGATATTTTATTTTGTACTATTCAAGGCCCATATCCAAGGCCAAGACTCATGGCAGACTTTGCTAATCAGTTACTGTCAACGTCCTCCCACACACTGCAGACATTGCTAATCAATCACAGCCAACTTCATGCTGGTTTATGGTTTCCCAAGTCTATTTTAGGAGAGTCCTTCAGGAACCTACTGCCAATCCGTCAGGGTTGATTGCTGAGATGCAATGAAATCTATTTGTCATATTCGTCACAGACATCTTCCATTGCTTTGAACAGATCTAAACACCAGAACACTGTTTCATTCATTCGGTTAAACTCTGTTTAATTTTTTTTTTTAAGATGCGAAATTTCCATTCAAACATATGCCACCCCCATACCCACATCATAAAGATATTAGTTAAGCCATGGAGTCAGAGACTGTGTGGGGTATGCCCCAAATTTTGTGATTATTGCTTTGGGTTGCACATGGCTGGCCTTGGAGATGTTCCTGTAGAGAGGAACCAATTTCTTCTATGCAGGGAGCTACTCCAAAGAGAGATAGCTTGTGGGTGATGTGGAATGCAGCTTTTCCTTCATCAAGGCTCCCAACTCTCCACAGCTGGGAGCATTTACTGGTGATGGGGTGTCTTGTGTAAGAAGATCTTGCCCTGGAATTAGTGATGATAGCATCCTCTCTTCCACAGGGCTCCACCATAATGATAGTCTGACACCTGGGGAATGG
This sequence comes from Galeopterus variegatus, assembly GCF_000696425.1. NCBI lineage: Eukaryota > Metazoa > Chordata > Mammalia > Dermoptera > Cynocephalidae > Galeopterus > Galeopterus variegatus. The sequence continues at coordinate 54,839 of NW_007731993.1, forward strand.
ATCCCCACCAAGCTGGACTGAAAGGATCTGAGAATTTTAGGTCTTGGATTATACAGTAAGAGCAGTGAAGAGCTGATTTGGAAGAGGAGGAACAGAAGGGGTGATATTTCATTGGTAGTAAGGGCAACCAGATAATTAAATACTGGTTGATGTTGCTAACTATCCTCATCGAGTACAGAACAAGTTAGAACGTGGCCCCAACTAGCAAGTACTAGCAAATATATAAGTATTAACCCTGTTTGAGGCATATCTTTCCTCTTAAGGCAATTATTTTTGTTATTTTAGTTAAGTCTTCAACTTTCATTGATGGGTTGGTTGCTGAGCCTGGCTGTAGATGTGAGGAATGAGGAACTTAAAATTTGCAAGTGTTTGTATAATACAATTTTATTTGCAAATTACTGTCACTCGATAGAGATTGTCTGAGTTTAGAATTGTGGACTCACACGCAGTGCTCTTGATCTTGTCTTGCATAAGGCAGACATTCTACAGGATGTAAATTTGTTCTTACAAATTAATGTCAAAATAGTAGCTAATGTGTTGAGTTTTTACTCTTGCCAGGCATTGTTTTAAGCACATGGTATGGGAACATTTCATTCTTATAACCCTTAAAGTGTGGTATTATCATCAACCTTATCTGTAGATGAGAAAATGAAACTCAGAGAAGTGACCTTTCCAGGTTCACAAAGGCACCATATGGAAGAATCTGAATTTGAACCCAGCTCATGTGGCCTCAAAGCCAGTAAGCTGAAACTCAACACTTTACTGTCCCTTTTGCCTGTAAAATGCACAAATTACCACTCAACATCTGTTTTTCTTGAGCAGAGGTAGAGATTTTCTCCCTAAGTAGCAGCACTGATTCTAGGTGTCCACCTCCACCCTGGTGAGTGTTTTCTGCTTCTTTGCTGCAAAAGAGATGCTCCGAATCCTCAAGCATCAGCCTGGCTCCTAGAGCTCCCATTTTTTTCAAACTCACTTTAATGTAGCCCCCCCTAGTTTTTCTTCCATTTCCTGATCACGTCCACTGTGCCAGCATTCCAAGAGCAGCAAAAAACTTCAGCCAGGGAGTCCCAGTTGTTGTTTTTCAACTTCCTTTGATCCTATCTTGTGGTTGACTTGGCGAAAGTCCACATCTGTCACCAATGGGCTTTCAAGAGGCTGGATCTCAAAGCCCATATCGGATTTGACCTCAACACACCCAATTCTGAAGCAACCATTTCCTTGCAATCCGGGATGAATCAATGAGGTTTCTCTTCTTTTACACTCCTCTTTCTTGGTCTCCGTCTCTCCCTCCTCCTCCTCAATAATCCTTCAGACTCAGGAAGGACCTTAGCATGTTTCTGTGGCTGTGCGGCATATGTTGTGTTCTAATCCTTCCTGTGTTTGCTGTAGGTATGGCGGCTCTCCAAGACAAATTACCGATGTTGTCTAGGAGGTCATCAGGGCCTCCTCCTGGCGGGGGATGGGGAGAGAGATGTCTCTGAAGATACACTCCCAGGGCTGCCTCCACCTCTTGGCCGGCTTGGTTGCTTGTTTGATGCTAAAGGGCTAGACCCTGGGACCCCAAGCTGCGAGCTGGCAGAAGGGGAAGGAAGAGGCGAGCTTTACCTACTGGTCCTGTCATTTGATGAAGGAGATGCTTGTATGGGGCCGGGCTCAGGCAACAGATGTTGGTGTTGAACCTGCCAAAACCATGTGAGGGCAAGGGGGTGATGCATATGCTACTTGACACACGAGGATTAGGGTGAACCATGAAGAAGCATGCCTTGTCCCTTCTCACCATGACACCTCGGGGAAGTGAATTATGAGGACAGGGAAGTGCAGTCCATGCACAGACCGGGAGTGGCGGGCTGAGGACAGGCAGCCTGAGTGATGTCTCTGCTTTTCTCCCTCCCTGCCCCCCACCTCCCCTACTGGCGCGACTGGCAGGCGTGGTGAGAGGTATTGTGTGAGCTGCAAAATCAAAAGCGGGGCTCCTTTGATGGAAGAGCTGCCTTCAGGGTTGTCTTCGCTTGTTCTGCTCTGTCAGCCTTTCCTGCCCGTCCCCATATTGATAAGGGATCGTGACGTGCTGCCCGGTCCTTTCTCCTGGACTTTGTAAATGAAGTCGTATGGAAGGCAGCCAGAGCATCCAACCATCCGTCTTTGTCGATGGCACAAGGGAGCATCTAGGAAAATGAACACTATTCAGTAGGCTCTGGTCCTCAAAGAAGGCAGGCAGTAGGACCTTTGGAAATCTAAGACTGGGCTAAATGAGAAACGGACAACAAATGTGATGGAAATGGGCCAAATTCCACAGTTTCTTTCTTTCCCTTTGTGTTAGGTTTTCTTGGGTCTCTGAATTCTCTTGGTGGAGCTAGGGGCAGGTGAGAGGGGCAAACACTTGTCCACCTCCTCTCCCTGTGAAATAATCCCAGGATCTGCATTTCTTTCCTTGGCTCTCACACTCCCAGAAGAAGGGAAAGGACAACCCAGCTGAAGTCCATTGCTGAGTCCAGTGAAGCCTCGGAGATACTCTAAGCTGGGGGACCCTTCCTAGAACAAGAGCTCCAGGTTTATTCCCACCAAATGAAGCAAGACCCTCAACCAAGTCTCGGTCGCCTTCTGTAATCCAACCTGTTTCCACCAGAGGCTCTAGGAGCGGTAGAAAGCTGGAGGGAGAGAAGAAAGGGAAAGGGGTTGGAGAAAAAGAATAAGCTATGAGAAAAACATGAAATGTGGAAAGGGACAGGGACAGGAGTAGAGAGTGAGTAAGAGAGAATGCTGAAGAGGGGGAGCGTTGAGAAAGAAGGGACGCCACATTCAACACAGGGACCCAGCAGAGTGCTGAGGTTGGGTGCTGGGTCGATCTTGGCATGCTGGGCTCCTGGACCTAGTGTTTTCTGGCCATAGACTGGTGGGGGCAATTTGGAGGCACTGACTTGAGTGTGGGCTCAGACAAGAGGAAGCGTAAAAGCGTCCACACTCTGGCTCAAATATCTCCCCTTATCTTATTGACTTCCTTAGAACTTTGCCTGAAGCTTCATCCTATATCCTGGGATGGTACAGGCTGTGTTCAGATTGCAAGAGCTTACGGGAATAGTGTCAACATGGAGGTGGCTTTATATATAACAGGAAAGGCCACATGCATTTCTTCTACCGCCTGTCATTATTGTCAGAAGTCAACCATTAGAAATTTATTCCAGTAGATCTCAAAGGTGTTCTAGAAGTTGCTATGAAACTCTAAAAAATTCTGTGGGAGGCCGTATTACTTTGTTCAGGCTGCCGTAACAAAGTACTACAAACTGGTGGCTGAAACAACAGAAGTTTATTATCTCGTAGTTCTGGAGGCTGGAAGACTTGAGATAAAGGTGTCTGCAGGATTGGTTTCTTCTGAGGCCTCTCCATGGCTTATAGATGGCCATCTCCTTCCTGTGTGTTCACACGGTGTGTGTCTGTGTCCTAATCTCTTCTTGAAGGACACCAATCATACTGGATTAGGGCCTACCTATATGATCTGATTTTATTTTACTTACCTCTGTAAAGGTCCTATATCCAAATGCAGTCATGTTCTGAGATCCCAAGGGTTAAGACTTCAACATATGAACGGAGAGAGACCACAAATCAGCCCATAAAAGAGGAATACCAATGTAATTCTGTATTGGCCATTTATAATTTAGCAGGGATCTGACAGCTGGCGGAGAACACAGCCTACAAGTGAGACAACCTGGTCTCAGCGGAGTTCAGTAACTTGCCCAAGGGCACACAGCTTGTCCAAGGAAAAGCTGAAATTGCAACACAGGTGCATGGGACTCCAGTGTTTTCTCTGTTTCCATCAGGCAGAGAAAGAGTAACTATAGAGGAGGTGTGGGGGTGACATCCGGATGTAGGAAGCGACCTCTGGCTTTGTAAGGAGAAGCAGTGAGGCTGAGGGAAGGTGTGTGGATGGGACTATGGGAAGAGATCCCAATTCCTGAATAAGTCCGGCCGGACAGACAGTGACCGACACTCTGATGTCATTCATTATGACGGTCACACTCACGGCCCTCTGCCCCTCACCCATTTCTAGTTCAAAAACATGCCCAGAATTGCAATCTAATGAGTAAATCCAGTTTATATAACGTGCTTGTGTTTCTAATCCTTCAAAGGGATTTTAAACTTTCAAGGGTAACATGTAAGAACAACCCTTAATAATTGTGGAAGTTCCCAAATTCTCTTCAATTGCGCACAGACATACGTGCACTAAATTTCTCATTGTGGTTATTTTTTATAGTTTCCAGAAATTTTATATGTCTAGTGATTTTTTTTTTTTTTTTTTTTTTTTTTTTTTT
>NW_007731993.1:60122-70077 GCF_000696425.1 Galeopterus variegatus
TTTTTTTTTTTTTTTTTTTTTTTTTGTCTTTTGTCTTTTTCCATGTCCGGCAACGGATTGCAACCCTCAGTGTTGCCCCCGTACCGGACCAGGGACCGGCGATGGGATTGCAACCCTCGGTGTTGCTCCCGCGCCTCGCTCAGCCAGTGAGCGGGAACCGGTCTGTATGTGGGATCCGAACCCTCAGGCGGGAGCGCCGCCACGCTTCCCAAGCGGCGCACTTATCCAGTGCGCCACCGGGCCGGCCCCTATCTAGTGATTTTTAAGTAGAAATGAACTGAGGTCTGGGGTTTAGTTTAGTGCATGACTTATTCTAGTACCGAGTGCTGAGGTGTGATGGGGTTGACTTTGGCCTGTGCAATGCTCTGGCTAAGGTGAGTAGTAGCAGCCCACACCCCCGTAGCACCTGCTCTGCACTGGACATAAACGTCTAAGCACGTGGCTTATGTCAAGCCATATAAGCCTTTCGTGTGGGACACATGTCGTTATCATCATCATTTCCATGTTACAGATAAAAAAGCTAAGGCTGAAGAGTCTGATTAACTCCCCCAAGGTGCAGGGCTCCTGAGAGGAGGAGCTGGGACTGGGTCCAAGTTCTTCGTGTCCATAACCTGCACTAGGGTTTCTCAACCTCAGCAATACTGACATTTCATCTGGGTCATTCTTTGTGGTGGGAGCTGTCCCGTGCATTGTAGGCTATTAAGCAACATCCCTGGCCTCTACCCACCAGGTGCCAATAACACACACCCCTTCCCCAGTTGTGACAACCAAAAATATCTCCTGACCTTGCTAAATGTCTCCTGGGGGTGGGGGTGGGGGGCAAAATCACCCTTAGTTGAGAACCATCGTTCTGCAACCTTGGGGCTGACATGGCATTGACTACGGCGTTGGAGCTGCATGCTCTTCTATGATCGATACCTCTCTAGCACATTCTCCTCTGGGGGCTTCTCCTACCCAGACAGCAGATGCCCCCCCCCTGAATTTTACATACTATACAACCAGGAGCTTTAAGAATGGGGTCACAAGGCTTTGATCCCAATCCTGACCCTACCAATACTACTACTACTATTATTAACTAATAATAGTAACCTTTTATTAAGCATCTACTTTGTACTAGAACCACTGTTAAGCACTTAAGATAAATTAATGCCCATTCTCTCAATAACCCTGGATATGAATATTATCTATTATAATCTTTGGTTTACAGATGAGCGGGACATATATCATAGCAGACATTGCCATGGTGTCCTACAAAAGGCCGTAGTTACTGACTCACCCTGACAGTGTATGAGAATACCTTTCTCCCCACATCCTCAACCACACTGGGTAATATCAATCCCTTACATTTCGGCCACACTTAGACCAGTGCTATCTAATACAGTAACCACTAGCCACGTGTGGCTGTTTAAGTTAGTTAGAATGAAATAAAAAGTTCAGCTCCTCAGTTGTGTCAGCTTCCTTTCAAGTGTTACATAGCCACATGGAACAGTGCAAATGTGGAGCATTTCCATCATCTCAGATAGTTCTGCCGGACAGTGTTCCTGTTGGACAAAGAAAGGGACCTCACTGGTTTTAGATGCAATGCCTAACACTAGTGACATTGATCATCTTTTCATAGCACCATTATAGCAAACTCGTAGGCACATTTGCTATATAAGAGGCTGTATTCTAAGCGCACGATGGAGGTAATCCATTCAATATATTATCAAACTGTTGTTTGAATGCTGAAGAGCAAGCTCAAGAAGTGAAAGGGAATTTGAAGGTATCCCAGAGAGGGGACTAACTGAGCAAGTGAGGTCCCCAGGGAGGATCCAGAGCGGTTGGTCTTTGATAGAAGACACTTATCTTCCCTGGGAGCACCAGGGAAGGAGGAGGGGGAACGGGTAAGGCTCAAATAAGTCTGTAGATTTAGTGGAGACAACTGAGAAGTAGGAGGCATGACCATCACCCTGGAGTGAAGGAACAGAGGGGACATGGCCGGGTTGAGGAAAGTGGAGATGTGACATAGCCATTCTGTAGAATGGGAGAGTAAGCTGGCTAAAGAAACATATACGATTTGTGGCCATTTTGAGGGCCCCGTTGAGGTTGGGGATTATGAACTTATTATTATTATTTTTTTCCTTTTTGTCTTTTTTCGTGTCCAGCAACGGACCGCAACCCTCAGTGTCGTGCCCGCACCGGACCGGGACCGGAAACGGGATTGCAACCCTCGGTGCTGCGCCCGCCCCTCGCTCAGCCAGTGAGCAGGAACCGGTCTGTATGTGGGATCCGAACCCTCGGCGGGGCCGCGCTCCCAAGAGGCGTACTGTAGCAGTGCACCACCGGGCCGGCCCGGGGATTATGAACTTATAATGCCAACAGTCTAGTTATATGATTTTCTTCCAGCAACTGTGATGATGTGAAACTTAGAGCAAGGTATGCTCTCCGATCCTGGGTTTTCTCAGTGTGGAATGCCTACCTTTTGAGAAGCTTAGGTAAAATCCTCTATAGTGGCTGGGGGACTGTCTGACGCCCAGGAGGGCCCCCATAAAATTCTGTTGAATGAATGAATGAATGAATGATGAAGTTGTGTTGTCCCTTTTCTCTTTCCACTTCCTGCCCCTTCCCCAAACTAAGTTAGTTTATCCTTCTTTTCAAATTCGATTAAAGAAATGAGAAGTGTGAGCAAATCCTGGTAGAGTGGGCTTAAGGCGAGCGCTGTTTCCTCCACCCCAGGGCAAGGAAGAGACCGCCCAGCAGCCCAAACAAACACTTGGAGCCCTCCCTGCCCAGCCAAGGCCCCTGAGAGGTTTGCAGTTTCTGTCTCTTGGCCCGGTCCACAGCCATCAAGGTTTACTCTTTCTCTTGGCCTGGAGTTAAGAGTGGACAGAGCCTTCCCTGCAGTCTGTGAGCTCAGCTGCAGTCACTTTCATTTCCTGAGGTCTCTTTAGCCTCTGACCCCTGACAAGCAGGTAAAATGAACTCCTTTTGAGAATTATATGCACCTTTGAATCTTTATAATGAATTCCCAATTGATCAATCAGAAAACAAAATCCAGCTTGGGAAGTAGGGGAGAAGGGAATGGGAATGTCTCTTAAGGATTTTCTCCTGGACCCATAGTTTACATTCAGATTTGCATATGATTTGCATATAATTTGTGCCTGGCTACAAAGCCTGTCTGTTGTTGAGATAATGTGTAAGCTAATGCTGATTTCCAGTATGTTCGTCTCCACCCCTGTATTTTCTTACCTCATCTACTCAGAAGTGTGGTAGAAATGTCAGGGCTGTCAGGGACAGGTGGAATGTTTTGGGACAAAGGTAGGCCCTGGGTCACATTCTTTCTGCATTAGCAATGTTGCAGGATATTATGCATTTATTGTCACAAAACATTTTGGACAGTAAAAGAAACCAGGAAAGGGCTGCCTGGAAGGTTTGAAGCAATAGAGCAGTTAGCCGGATAAACTAAAAACAAGTCAAAATTAATTAATGACACTAGCTAATGTTTATTAAAAATGCTTACAATGTGCCAGGCATTGTTTTCAGTGCTTTACACAAATTATGTGTTTAATTATCATAACAGCTCTACCAGGTGAGTACAGTTGTTACCCCCATTTCATAGATAAGTAAACTGAGGACACAGTGCATAAGAAACTTGCCTAAGATTATGTAGCTAGAAAAGAGACAACTAGGATCAGAACTTAGTCTTCAGACCCCAGAACAGAGCTTTTAACTAGTCTACTGTGCTGTGTACAGAACAAGAAGGCATAGTTCTGGAAGTAAGAGAGAGAGAAATAGCTAGCTCTTAACTTTAGCTGCAGGGATCAGATGCTCAGGCCAGGAGAGGGCTGGGGACAAGATATCTGGGTACCCAGGGGGTCAGGAGGTTGGAAAGAGGATGCATGAATGAGCTGCAGCTCTGCTTCCACCCCCCTCTGGCTTTGTGCGAAGCCACCCTTGTTTACTCTTTTTCTTGGCTCCTGAGTTAGAGTTGACAGAGAACTCCCTTCAGGGAAGAAACTGGCCTCAGCCAGTGGCAGTGGCCTGGTGGCTGAGCTGAAGCCTGCTGATGTGGACAAGTCAGAATACTTGGGGAGTGGCTGGGAGCAAGCGGTTGGCAGGACAGACAATGGCAAAGATGAGTCACCCCTCTACAGTCAAGCCCAAAGAATCCCTCTTATCAGGCCCTGAATGACAGACAGGGGAAGGCTGCTCACTGGGGAGAAGAGAGGCTGCTTAGACGCTCTGAGCCCAGTGGGAAGAGGAGAGAGTGGAGCTACTGCTGGACCTTGCTCCATCCCTCTGTTTAGTCAAAGACTTCTTGTTTAGTATTCATCTGAAATGTAGATTTTCCTCTAGTTTTTATTGATTTAAAAAATGATATCTTATTTTGCTTATCGAGATGATGTCAACTACTCCAGATTGAAAAGTAGCCAGCTGGGAAGTAAAGCTGAGAACCAACTTTGCAGGAGCGAAAGGGGAGAAAAATAATTAATGAAAGATGGTGTAGAGGCCGGTTAGTATTGGCTGAGGCAGTGTGAGAAACTTCCCTGTGCTGGGGCAGTGTTGTCGAGGAGAGAGTGTTGTCATCTGAATTAATTTGCATGACAATAGGCAGGACCCTTATTATGCAGAGGGATGCTAATGGGCACCAGCCCCCGTGCTTGTCCATGGGAAAAGCCTCTCCCTTTGAGAAGGCAGCCTCTTCCTCCTCCCCCTTCCCCACCCCCTCTCCCCCTCTCCTCTTTCCCTTTCTCTACTGTCCTCTCCCCTTCCTCCCCTTCCTCCTCTCCCTTCTCTCCTCCATTTCAGTGGAAAGCCCCAGTCCCTCACCCAGTGAAATATCCCGTGGAGTCTGGCCCTCAGTGGGAAGGAAAGGGTCCTGTGAGATGGAAACAGCGCTTTTCCAACTTCCCCAGACCCGCATTTCTCCCTCCCACCTCTTATGAAATGACCAAGAAGAGGTGTGAGTGTGTGTCATATAATTGAAAACAAATGGATCCTTAACGCTGCCAACTTTGTTGTAATTGGTGCTATGAGGGGGAGGGAGCCTCTGTGTGGGAGCAGGTTGGGCAGAAGATGCCAGGGTTTAGGGTGGTAGCTGGGTACAGGGAAAGAGCAGAGATGAAAGTGGCATGGATTTGACTCAAGGACCGTGAAATCTGGGGAAAACTGTTCTCTTGTAACTTTTCCAGCAGTGCTCCCTTGAAGAAAGACTTAAAACTTGGCAGGATGCGGCTGTGCTGTCTTGCTTTCATCATGACACTTGGGGAAGCTGTAGAATCCAAGGGTAGGGTTTGGAGGCAGATTATCTGGGTTCAAATCCCATCTCTGCTATTTACCAGCTATCTGACTTGGACCCTGTAACTTAACTTTTTCTTTTCTTTTTTTTTCTTACCCCAGTTTCTTCAACAAGTGAAATTGGAAAAACTAGTGCCTCTCCCCATTAAGCTGTTTGGTTGAGATAAGGCATACAAAGTGATTAGAACATACTTTGCACCTTGTATGTACCTGGTAAATGTCAAGCGTTACAATCTTGCTTTCTTCTCCAGTTAGCTCTCCTTCCATTCAGTGGTGTCCTTTATCTTCATGTTTCTTTGTAAAATAACCTAAGTGGTCTTTTTCAACTGTTAGGTAACTGATGGCATTCACCAACCCTCCACTTCTCTCCCCACCTCCCCTCCGTCCCCCTGTCCTCTCCTCCACCACACCCCGTGGGTAGCAAAAAAAATAAAAATAAAAAAAAAATAATAATAAATAAGTAAATAATAATAATAAAAAGTGAAGATTAGGCTTTGTGGGACTGGATAGCTCATGATCAAATAGTGCCCTTGGGAAGGGACTGTTCCTGTTTTGTCACATTGAAAGCTAATATTAATCAGCTGAGTAGCCTAATTTTACTGAGGTTGCTGCACGATCTAGGGGGCTTATCTGCAATGTGTCTCATGGTATGAAATGTTTTCTCTTCTGAGAGCAAGAGTTGATTGCCAGAGTTGGAATAACTTGCATCTGAAGGTAATTTTGAGTTGCTGTAGCTTTGCCTCAAAGTGTCCCCAAGGGAGAGAAATAAGGACATCTCTTTAATGGATCTCCTGACCTACCCATGGGCTTGAAGAATGGGACATGGGCACTTTGGCAGCATTTCTCACATGTTCTTTTAAACTCCCACTCAATTTGGAAAAATATAAGTATTTGATTTCCTATACTGTCACTTAATATTTTAAATAGGTATTTTCACAAAATGTAATTCAAACAGGTGGTGATTCTAAACATACTTTTTATGAGGCCTTGATTGGAAGGTATGTTGAGGACTGATCAACTGTCTGGTCTCAACTCATGAAGACTAACGTGACACCTGCTGGTGCCCACGGCAGGACAGAGGGCTGTGAGGCACGTATGAGCCTACCTGCCCTTGTGCTTTAAGACAGCCGTGTCTTTAACTATTTTTCAGCTGTTCAGTGCTTAGATTGGTGTTAACATAAGAGAAAATCTCCAGGAGAGGATCACTTGGGTTCTACTTTGCCACAATCCTACTCAACATTTCATAAATAAAAATTAGATGAAGTCATGAAAGAAATGCTTATGAAGTTTGTATATGCTGAATAATTGGAAGGGACAAATAGTACCAATAGCTTCACCAATCAAAATTTAGTATTATCTGGGCCGGCCCGGTGGCGCACTGCTATAGTGCGCTGCTTGGGAAGCGTGGTGGTGCTCCCGCCGAGGGTTCGGATCCCACATACAGACCGGCCGCTCACTGGCTGAGCGAGGGGCGGGAGCAACACTGAGGGTTGCGATCCCGTGGCTGGTCACGAAAAAAGACAAAAAGGAAAAAAAAAAAACTTTAGTATTATCTGAGGGATCAGTAGCCATGGATCAAAACAAGCCTAATGAAATTCAACAGGGTCAAAACTGAGTCCTGATAATTGTAGTTTCAAAAATCAATTGCAGAAAGATGATTATGAGGAAGGACATCTGACTTGGTAACAGTTTTTATGGGAATAAAATGGGATATTTGGGTTAATGACAAGCTCAGTAAAAATGTAAAGTATTAAGAAAGCAACTAAAAATATTGACTCCAATCTTATGGTTTATGAATAAAGATATGTATATAACCTCCACCTTAAATATGGATGATTTTCCAAAACTTCATTTGCAACCTTGTTGTTTGGAGCTCAGAATGTAATGTTTTCTTGTAGAAACACTGTTATAAATTAAACAGACTTTGATATAGCTTTAGTTAAAATCTAGCTGAATAGCAATATAAATAATAACTTTGATTCCCATTTGCAGACAGAAAGATGACCCAGGCTTAATTGCCTTCAGACTGTGCAGCCATTTGCTCTTTCTCGCTCTCCCCAGACCCTGCTCTTCACCTTGAACTTCTTTCATGCCTTATGTCCCACTTGTTCCTGGACAGCTGGGCTGTCTGTGGGAGGAAAGGGAGTCACCAGAGCAGCCACAGTGAAGAAAGACCCAGAGCATGGACAGAAGAGACAAATGGCAAAATTTGGGGAATAGGCTTTCTGATTTCATTTGTTTGAAAATAGAACAGCAGTCCCAGGTAGAGAGTTATGATCTGCATTTATATAGATTCCCCATAAAAATATCAAGGCCCAGACTGCATTCTGCTGGCATTTCAGGACTTGGTCATTTTTTTCTATATTCTCTGGAGATATTTGAATTGTTAGATCTCACTGCTAATATTGTCATTTCCAGGCAAAGAGAGAGAAAGCATAGTGACCTCATGGTGGTTTCTAGTTTTTAGAAGGTTGAAAATCCCTTTTTATTCAGAGGAAATTTCAGTACACTTTTTTATTTTATTATTTTAAGTCTTTACTTTCTAATTCTTGACACATCTAAGTTTCAAATATGGTTAAAATAATGACGTGTCACTCATGAAGTCATCTCATAATAACAGCCCTGGCCTGGGTACACGGAAGGTGATGTGTTTCTACCAACTCTCCCAATCATGCCAGGATGAACCACAGAAAAGATATCAGCTGGACAAGGGTTCTCTCCCCTCTCATAGCATTATGTTTTTCTTCTGAATCTTTCACAGGAATGCAAGTCTTACTGATTAGGAAATTTGTCATTCCATCAAAGTTATATATTGCCCTAATTACACTCACGAAGTGACCAGACAAGGTGGGGGGGGTGCTACTCTTTGCTCTGGTTGCAAATGTGAATGAACAGTGACATCATCTTCACAGAGGGCTCAGCCTCATGGAGGAGATGGGTATGAAAACAGTTTATTGCAATACACGGTAGGAAAGAGGTGACACTCAGGTGCTGAGAAAGCACAGAGGAGAGTCTGGCCCAGCTAGAAGGAGCAGGAGGATTTCTGAATGAGATGACTCCCAGCTATGGTTTAGAGGATGTGGAGGAGCTACCCGGGGGAAGGTCCAGGGGATGGGCAAAGAGAAATCACTCTGGTGCAGCCACAGCTATGAGAGACAGCATGGAGTGGCCAGTCCACGTTAACGCCGTCACTTTCACCTTAAAGGGTTAGCAAAGAGAGGCCTGAGACAAAGCTGTTCAGCGTAGAGAGAGGCCAGGTCACCGAGCACTTTCCAGGCTGGATTAAAGGGACTAGATTTTATTCTCTAAGCAAGGGGAGACTTTCAAATATTTTAACCTAGGAGAGAATTGGAATTGTTTCAGAATGATCACTTCTTAGGCAACACACAGTGTGAAGGGAGGGGACTTAACCTTGGAGTTGGTGAAACCACGAGGAGGCAGGAATAACAGCCAGGAGAAAGAATTTCTGAATGAGGGCAGTAGCGATAGGGAAGGGGGTATGGATTAAAGACATGCTTAGAAGGGAAAATCTGGAGGTCTTGGGGATTGATTGAATGTGAAGGTAAATGAGTAGGGAAGAGTTGGGGATGCCTCCTGGGTTCTTAACTGGATGGGTGGTGGGGTCTCCCAGTCTAATAGGAAGCAAAGATTTGGAAGATAAGATGATTGTGGGCTTGGACAAGCTGAAAAAAATATATGTAGATAAAGCTGTCTAGCTAGTGTATTCATTTGCTTGACTGTACCTTCATGTTCTCACGAATTTATTAGTATTTGTGGAGTGCCTATTACATACAATGTTTACAACAGTCTTCTATTTATTCTACATCTATCAGGATAAAGTGAATATAACTCCTGCCTTCAAAGAAAGTGTAGTCTAATAGTGGGAAATATGATATGAATACAAAGAAAAAGTTCTTATTGCCATAAAATGGAATTCGAGGGGAATGAAAGAAAGCTTCACGAAGGAGCTGACATTCGAGATGAATCTTGAAACCCAGGTAGAATTTGAATATACCGAGATATGGGAAAGGCATCCCAGATGGATGGAAGAATATAAGCAAAAACAGACCCAAGAAATTTGGGGGTGAAGGAGGAGGAGGAGGAACAGGAGGAGGAGAAAGAAAGGTCATTTGGTGTGAACGGAGCAGAGAGTGGTTGAAGAGCTAGAGAAGAGTGAAAAATCAAATTAACGATGTAAATTGAGCCAAGATTATGGAAGCTTTGCCTGTTAATCTTGTATCCATATTAGCTTTCCAACATCTTGGCTCACAAAGTCTGCTAAGCAATAATTAGTCTTGCCCATCCTTTCCTTGGGATACCATGTGCATTTGCTCTTGGCAATTGCTCCTCCTGATGCTCGGCTCTAGGTCTCGCTTCTGAGTTGGTGGCAAGGGACCCAGTACCAAGGGTGAGACTTGCTTTGTGCACCACAGTTATTTCTGCTTCACTGCATGAGTGATCTGCAGACCTGTGATCCATGCTGGTGCCCTCAGCCACTGACAAGCATGCCCACTGTCCACTTTGCTATTTACCTCCAGTAAGTGCACACTTGCATGTAAGTTTCCAGGGGCAGAGCAGACTGGTGAAGATGAATAGACCAGTATCTTAGAGGACTTACTTGCACAACTGCTCCAATAAAGTGATTTGGGCTAAAAAAAAAAAAAAAAAAAAAAAAAAA
>NW_007731993.1:70858-72852 GCF_000696425.1 Galeopterus variegatus
GGAAAAAAAAAAAAAAAAAAAAAAAAAAAAAAGAGCCGCTTGACTTATAACCTGTACCTGCATGTGACATTTGCATAGCCCTCCCTTCCCATGGCTGGCTCCATCTCCCATTTTGGACTTCCTGTTGTCTTCACAGCTTCCGAGAAATTCTAGTTTTGAGAGTCGAGCAACCTTTCTGAGCCTTCCTTAACGTAAAGGGGTTTAGACATGAACTTGAATGGCTATTGAGCTGATTTTCCAGTTGACGGGAGATGGTTAATTGTATGCTGTCTATAGATGTCTTAAAAATCTGTCTGGCCATGTTAATAACAGCTTGAAATTTATGGCTTGAGACCACTGGGGGCAATAAAGAACTCAGGGCCCTGGAAACTCAGGGTAATGATCCCTTAGGTGGAAAATAAAGCCCAGGGGGCAGATCCCAGAACCCTATAAAGAGATGATCAGAAGTAAACACAGTGCAGATTCAGCACCTCTGGTGGTATAATGTTCTTTCCTTCTGGGATGTCATCTGTCTGTTCAAAATCATGTATGGTCAGTCGAGAGTGGGACCAAGAATGGGGGGTTATGGAATGGTCTGCTTATGTGCTATAAGGATGGATACTCTGAATCCTCTTCAGGAATCAACCTTTCCTCGATATGGTTTTGATTCTAACAACTGAAAGGCAAGAGAGGCAATTTATTATGGGTGGATAAGTTGGTATAGATGGATACAGATTTTTTTTTTCTCCTTTGAATCCTGAGTCAACATGTAGTATTGATACTCAAGGGAAGGAGAGACCCAATCTGTCTCCCAGGTGGAATGTGAGAAACTTCTCCAGAGTTATTCTGTTGAGGAATACATTCTAGTATAATCCTTGGCAGAGGATAGCATCAGCAGTGGTGTGAGTCGCAACCCCTCTGCCCAGTAGCTTGGAGTCATAGGTGAGGATCTGGTCGGTGGTCCCCTGCTGCCAGCTCCTTGCTTTCTGGCCCTAGTTTAGCTCTCAGGACTACTCAGACTCTCACTGTTTCCTTGGTTCCTCCGACCGCCACTTCTTCACCTGTAAACTAGGAAGGTGTGGGGCTAAAGGGCCCTACCTCACAGGGTCATAGTGAGAGCCAAATGAGACAGGTGCTCAGCATAAGGTGCCAAACAGGTAGAAGAAGTCCAACACATGATGTTGTCTTACCTGTCACGTCTGCATTTACGAGGCCCACATGCGATGGAAGGCCCGTATGCAATGCTTAATGAGGGTTTCCACTGGGAGCTGGAGTGTGGGGTTCCTCCACTTCTGATTTCTACATATCTGCAATTTGCTAATTGTTCACACGTGCATGACACTTTTACAGTTAAGAAGAAAAGTGTGAATGTATTTGTAGTAAAGAAATTTGAGGGTCTTTTACAGTCTTCTTCACATAGTGGAGTAGCTCAGGGGAAATACTTTGTCCAGTGTGGATAGTGGCTACTTGGAGCCACTGAGCAGATAAGAAAAGACAATGGCTGTGACCATAGCTTTTAAGGTCTAGCTCATGCGCTGGGCCAGTCTCATCCCTTTCTTCAGCAAGGGATGAAGACTGTGTAGCCTTCTTGAGATACATGCACACAATCTAATTGAATCCAGTTGAGTGTTCCCTTCCCTCCCCCGCCATGAGAATGCATCTTCAGCCACAGAGAGTGTAGTTGACCAAAGGCCTCAGCATCTGCTCTCTGAAACTCAACCAAGTTTGGCCAAGTTTGGGTCGAAGCCATACTTCCCCAGGCCGCTTTTAGTAAATGGCTAAGTATAGCAAGGACATCATGCTAAGGTCCTCCCTGTTCTTGGGGGACCCAACTTTGTCTTGATAATTCCAAGGTGGCCTTGCCCAGTGGTCTGGGAGGCTTTTACCCAAACTTCGTTCCCTTATTTGGGGTCAGATTTGCATTGAGGTCTGATGGCTCTACAGATTTTCTGATGCCCTCCATATTCCCCCCCGTCCCCCATAGGCATTTCCTCTAATAAAATCCTTGCTCATTT
>NW_007731993.1:73462-75035 GCF_000696425.1 Galeopterus variegatus
TAATTTGCATAAATGTCTGCAGTTTGTCAATATAAATCAATATTTTAAAATCTCTGAGTCGGACTTTAAAAACTGTAATTACATATTTTTAACTACAAACCCTAATGAGTTAAATATTTGCGCAAGGATTCTTGAAAGCAGGAGTGCTTATTCACTCTTACAGTCATTTTTTCATTTACTTATGAATATATGAGTCCACTTATGTATGTGTGTATAAATACAGCCTTAGCACTGCAGTAGGTTTGATAAGGAACACAAAAATTGATCGGTTATAGATCATGCCTTCAAGAAGATTGCAGTTCAGAAGGGGAGAATAACACATATACAGTAAAAATGCAGGGTAAAGGTATAGAAGAGATTAGGTATGGAACCCATGGTCATTTCATTGATTTTTAAGAAGTATATTTTTTCTTTCAGTCAATGGCATCTTAAATTTGACCAAATATAGCAATCCGTTCAATAGGCTCTGGTAGTTTAGAGGAAGGAGAGTTTCTTTTAGCTTTGGAGTGAGAGTGGAGGGGGACAAGGCTCAGGAAAAACTTAAGCTTGCATAATGAATGGAATCTGGATAGAAGGTTATGGGGACAAAGCATGTTAAGGGAATAGCATAAAGAAAACATAAAAACACGGAAGGCATCTTAGTCCATTTCTGTTGCTTATGACAAAATACCTGGAACTGGGGACTTTGTAAGAAAATGAAATTTACTGCTTACAGTTTTGGAGGCTGGGAAGTCCACGGTCCAGGGAACACTTATGGTGAGGATCTTCTTTGGTGGTGGCTTTACAGCAATGCAGAGGTCTCACATGGCAGAAAATGGCAGAGCAGAGAGAGACTTTCATGCACTCCCCTTTTAAAGTCCTCCAAACCATGGCCCTNGCCCTCCATATTCCCCCCCGTCCCCCATAGGCATTTCCTCTAATAAAATCCTTGCTCATTTAATCCCATCTCAGCATCTGCTTCTCAGAAGATGCAGGCTGACACATTTGGGGTTTCTGTTTGCTTTTTTATGTATTTCTTTGTTTGTTTGTTGTTTTCCTATCTGCAACCTCCAGGGAGCCACGTGGGAAGGTCCTTGCTGGTTTCACCCTATGAGGAAGACAGAAATGCAGTGATTCCCTGCATGGCCTCCTGCAGAACCACATCCGGAGGTGCCCTACCTCCAGCCCTGAGTGGCTACAGAGCAGCTGCTGGCTTGGCAGTGAGATTTGGTCATTTCTAGGAGAACAAGTACCTTTTGCCTCTCTGATGAGAGAACTAGTGAGACATTGTTTAGAAATTCTTCAGCTCAGACTTTGGCATCAAGACAAAGTGAATTTGAATTCTGCCTCGGCCACATTCGACCTGGGACCTAAGGCTAGACAAGTAAGCTTTGGGCTGCTCATCTATCAAGTGCAGATCAAAGTACCCATCTCGTAGGGCTGTTGTGAGAATTAAAGTAAAATGCATCCATCAGATGGTTTGTAGTCTGTGCGCTTAGTAGGTGCTCAGGTAATGTTTATGCTCTTCCTCATTAATTTGCATAAATGTCTGCAGTTTGTCAATATAAATCAATATTTTAAAATCTCTGAGTCG
>NW_007731993.1:76568-79092 GCF_000696425.1 Galeopterus variegatus
GTGAGGATCTTCTTTGGTGGTGGCTTTACAGCAATGCAGAGGTCTCACATGGCAGAAAATGGCAGAGCAGAGAGAGACTTTCATGCACTCCCCTTTTAAAGTCCTCCAAACCATGGCCCTGACCACCATTATTAATCCATTCACTGTGACATGGTCCTACAATCTAATCACCTCTTCCAGGCCCCAACTTTCAATGACCATAATAGGATTTTCCACCCTCTTAACACTGTCACAGTGGATACCAAGTCTCCAACACATTAAGTTTTTTTTTGGGGGGGGACACAATTCAGCCCATAGTAGAAGGGAAGCAGCATGAACTTGAGGTTGGTGAACACACAGGGACATTGAAAGAGGTCAGTGGGAAGAGAGGTGAGAAAGACAAGGTAGGCCAGGGAAAGCTTAGGAGTTTCTGGGTTTTATCATGGAAATACAGATGGCCAATGGACCTACTGATATGAGAGGGGTGGGAACAGACGTAGTGGTGAATAATTAGGGCTGTGCTTTGGGATTTGATTTGAGAGCAGTGTATAAGATGAATGGGAGAGAGGGTCTGAGGTGACGTGGAAGGTTGTGTTGACAGCCTGGTGGAGAACTGGTGGCAAAAAAGGGAAGCCCAGTTCTTGGCCCTGAACAATGCAACAGACGTTATCTCATGTGTCCTTTGGAATGACCTGGGAAGTTGTTGGGAAAATTAAACGAACTGACTCTGTCTTGCATCTCCAGCCTCAGTGACCACCTTCAGTTCCTCTTCAAGCTTGGGTAGACCTTGCCCCAACCCTAATCCCCAGGACTGTGCCTTACGTGAGGTGTGGCCAGTGGTTGTGCATTTCGGTGGCTTTGTTTTCATGCCCTTCAGGTTTTCAGCACTGGTCTGCGTTTACAGGCCATCTGGAGGTGGCTTTTGTTCTTTAGAGTTTGGGTGAATGAGACCCAAAACCTGGGCCCTACTTGTAACAGCTCCTCAGTGTGTCACCAGTGGGAACAAGCAGATGCCATAGCTTTTGGTTTAAGACTGTTGCATTTCGGGAGGTAGGTTTTCAAATGGGAAGTATCAGAAAGCAGGGTTCTCTTTGCATCCAGGATGAAAATCAGGACTCCACAGACTCAAGCTTTCTGATGATTTCAGTGATTTGAGAAGCAGGTATCAGTAAGGGGACAAAAGAATATTTGGGCAAAGACAGGGACAATTTAGGAAAAGTGCTCATTCTCTCATTTTACAACAAGTCATTTAATAGCTATTCTTTCTCACCTTCCTTCTGTCCTTCCTCTCTTCCCTCTCTCTCTTTCTTCTTTCCTTCTGTCCTTCGTTCCTTCCCTCCTTTCACTGATATTTATTGAGGGTTTACTATGTGCCAGGTGCTCTGTGGTGAGTGGAATGCCGTGCTAATTGCTAAGTGTGACAGGTGGTACCAAAAGAAGAGGAAGCACACCTCGAGGGGTCTAGAAGCTGGAGAGCTCTTGCTGTAAAGGAGACAGACCCACATAAAACACGTGGGAAGCAAAGACAAAGCAAAATACAAGAAATGCTTGGGCGTTATCTAAGTAGTGCGGGAAAGGACACAGGATACATCAGCTCAAGAGTGACTCACTCAAGTTCTTTGGAGAAGGTTACTCAGGTCTCCAAAGTTCTAAATAAGGACAGGTAGCAGAAGTACCTTCCAGACCAGGAATCACGTGAATATAGATCCATGGCAGTGATTGTCAACTGAGACAGTCTTGTCCTCTCTTCCTGCCAGGGGACATCTGGCGGTACATAGACATGATTTGGGGTTGCTGAAACTTGGGGAGGAGTATTAATGGCATCTAGTTGGGTAGAGGCCAGGGACACTATGAAACATCCTATAGTGCACAGGACAGTCCCTTCCAACAAAATGCCAATAGTGCTGAGGTTGAGAAACCCTACAAGGATCAACAACCCAGCAATGTGATGACCGTGTGCGACAGATTAATCACAGAGGTGGTTGGAGATGGATCCACTGAAGAGAGAGGTGTTTGAAAAAGAACCCAAAGGTTTGCTTGGCTCAGAGTGGTCTTTACAATCCAGTGCTGAAGGTTCCAGAACAATCCAGAAACATAAAGAAATTGGTGCTCCAGAAAACTTAGAGGACAGAAGCCAGGAGATGACTGTACTAACTTTGGCACTAGCTGCAACAGCTCTTTCTAGGGGGATGACTCTGCAGAGACACCCTGGAGAGAAAAAATTAACAGAACATGAAGACTTACTCCTGCCACAGAATGAAGGAAAAACAGTCATAAGAAGTCCAATTTTGGTACTTTTTTGTGATGATGTCCTCAAAGACTTAGCTTTGTCTTTGGGCCTTTGGCTTTTCTTTTTAAGAATGATACTGTTTCATTCCATCTTAAGGGGAAAGTTGTTCTTTCAATTGTTTCTAACTTTTCTTAAGCCTGATGGTATCGTATATCTTCGGTTTTTTGGACTTGAGATACTCTGCACTGTGAGCCTAAACCACTAGCCCTGGTTTATTTTTTTGTTTTATTCGGAAAGTTTAAGGAAAAACAAAAA
>NW_007731993.1:79562-80831 GCF_000696425.1 Galeopterus variegatus
AAAACAGAAAGTCTTCCTGGGAAGAAAACGTGCTGCTTGGATGAGGAGGTTTTGCATCTGTGTCCAATGCTCCTTGCACAGAATGCTCTTGCTGTCAGGCTTCCTGAGGACACCACCTCCTCCCCTGAGGCTGCTTGTCATTGCAGTTCCCTCCAGTGTGGACTGGAGGTGACGCTCACTTCTGTGTCCTGTTCTTCATTGCCCTAAAGAGGGGTCTGTGGTGGTCTGGTGCAGTGTGTGTGCACGCGTGCATGAGTGTGCTTTGCTTCTGGGAACAGGGAAAAGAACAGGAGAGGAACAGATGGGCCCCCTGAGCTTCTCCTTGGCCTGAAAAATGAAAGGCGGAGAAAATTGTAATAAAAAGCGGAAACAGCTGTGGCAGGACAACAGCAGCTTGTGGGGTGTGTCCAAGCCTGGGGAGTCGTGGTCTGTCAAGACTCTGCTCCTAGGCTGGTTGGGTATCACCAAGACTGGTGTCCTCTGCACAGATGTTGCCTGCTCTGTGGATCATCAGATTTGTCCCGTGCCCTTCTCCTCTGTGCTTCCCAAGCCGGACTGAAAAATGAGGATTGAGTGATCTTTTAATATACCAGACGAGAAGGTTGACATATAGCCCATGACTGCTGCTGGTGTTTAACTATCTGTGCCGTGTGGCTGTTCTTTCTTCAGTCTCGTAGAAATCCCCCCAACTTTGTTTACACCAGTTTTTGCTGGGTACTTGGCACATAAAGGCATCAGCAGGTTAATTTGCTATTTGTGGACGATTGACCAGGATGACACACTGGATACGCAAAAAAGACAGTAAGTCATAATTGTTGGCTCCCGTTCAAGAGCAATTGGATTCTCTCCACTTTTGGGCTGGATAGCTCTGAGAAATTGAGTGAAAACGCATAGATTTTCGGTTGTATAAATTAAGAGTAAAATTAATTTCTACAACTAAATTAAAACTTGTAGAATTTAAAAGTGAAAACTTGTAGAAATGAAGAGTGAAAACTTGGAAAGAGTGTAGATATCACATCAGAACAGATAAACAGTTTCTGGGAAAGTGAGGAATGTGCTATTCCTTACCCACTTCCCAGCATCGATAATGAATGAAAATTAAAATTTCAGTTAAATTACTAAAGCAGTAGTAAAGTATAACCTTGCTTTGTCGAGTAATCCAAATGCTCATCAAATGGCCGATGGCTCTACAAAGCAGAATATTCATTTTTTTTTCAGGTAATCCATTTATTTATTTATTAAGCAATCTTTTATTTTCCATTTGGTATT
>NW_007731993.1:81600-82650 GCF_000696425.1 Galeopterus variegatus
TTTTTTTCAGGTAATCCATTTATTTATTTATTAAGCAATCTTTTATTTTCCATTTGGTATTAGATATGTTTAGATGATGTGTTTAGATGATGAATTTTTGACGCTAGGGAACTCCTGACTATAAGCTGTTTATTCGCTTATCTCCTTTGACTATTTTTAATCCAGAACATAACTCTCCCTAATTTATTAGTGTTACTTGTTTAAAGTTGATCTCTTTTTACTAGGTGTGGGGTCCGTCTGCCTTGTTTACCTCTGTGCCACTAGCTCCATACCAATTGAACCTGTCAGGTGATAGATAAGCAGGAAACATTTGTCGTCTCGATGATTTGGCCCTTGGACAGTATGACTGAATTGACCAGAGCAAGACAGTTCCTCCCACACTCTATGCCCATGAGGATCATTTTGATTAATAGCTATCGGTGCTGGCCTCTAGCTGGACAGGTGAATTTCATTTGGCCCCATGTCCACTGACAGGCTGATTTCTGATAAGCTGCAGGCTCAAGTTACTCCCCTACCATCTTAAAAATTAGAGGTGAAAGTCTTGGTGGGAACAGGGTATCAAGGGGTAGGGACATTGGGGAAACTTACACATGCCATATCATTTTTTTTTTTTTTAAATCCCAGCAAACAACTGCAGGTGGAGAAAAGGATGGATTTCAAGAATTCTCCATGGATTCTGGGGTTCAGACAGGGGCCAGCTGGGTGATGAAATCAACTGAGAGGTCAGAAGTGTGCTCATGTTTAGTGAAGAAATTTCAGGGACTTTCAAAATTGGCTCTGGAGGGAGGCAGATCTGTTGGCTGAGGAGATGGGGCCTGGAGCACGGTCATCCTGAGATCTGGGGGCCTCAAGCAGGAGAGAAAATGAGAATTCAGATTCATTCCTCTAGCTCTGCTTTCGGGAACCCTACAAGAGAAGAATCTCTTCTTTTTCTAAATTTACAGAGATAAAGGACATTCAGATAAGATCAAATCTTACCCTTTATAGTGGCTTTAAAGGGCAGAAGTCCCACAAACTTCATCTTTCTATAAGGTCCTTTATCTGCATAGA
>NW_007731993.1:82712-94512 GCF_000696425.1 Galeopterus variegatus
GCTTTAAAGGGCAGAAGTCCCACAAACTTCATCTTTCTATAAGGTCCTTTATCTGCATAGATGTGGGTCAGCTCCCCACAGGTCCAGAGACTAAGAGCAATTTGCATAAGTCCAGATGTTTATTTGGGCTGAATGTTTTTCCTCATCCTCCCTTGACTTCCTCCACCTCCCAAGCTGCCTTTAAGTGGGCCCAAGAGTCTCATTAGACACTCCTGGATTCCCAGCTCTGTTGTCTCCAGCTGGACCTGGGGGGCCTGTACAATCGGTTCCTTCACAGCACTTGGCATGTCCCCACATGGGTCTAGCTGGATCCGTACAGTGCCGAGGCAGCTGTGAAAATGAAAAGTCATAAGAAGAATGGATATCTAATGCTCCCCATCCAAAGAAAGGAAATAAACATCTGGGTTCCAAAAGCACGTAGGGGGTCATCAGATCTCATGTCCCTTGAATTTTGCAATGCAAAACAATGTGCAGAGGAATGACGTAGGGCATTGGCGGGGGTGTTGGAAATGTAAAGTAAAAATGTGAGATAACATCTCACATCCACGAAAATGGGTGTCAAGAATAAAAAGTCTGACAACTGATGTTAGCATTGATTTAGAGGAACTGGAACTCTCCTGTGCTTGTGGAAGTGTAAAATGACTTGAAATGGCTTGGCAGCAGTTCCTTGTGAAGTTGAACATTTATCTAACCTGTGACTCAGCAATCACATTTCTAGGTATTGACCTGAGAGATTTATATCAGCTTTACTCAATATAGTCCCAAACTGGAAACAATGCAAGTGTCCATCAGCAGGAACTGGACAAACCCATTCTTGTGCATTCATACAATGGAATGCTACTCAGGAAGAGAGAGGAATGAACTACTGATGCATGCAATGATATTGATGAATCTCAAAAAATTATGTAGAGCCAAAGAAGCTAGATATAAATGAGTTCATGTTGTATAATTCCATTTATATAAAGTTCAAGAATAGGTTGTAATCAGTGGTGATTGAGATCAAACCAGTGGTTTTCTATGGGAGATAGGGATGGACTGAAAGTGGAAATGAGTGAACTTTCTGGGGTGGGGGGTATGTTCTCTAATTCGATTGGGGTTAGTTGCTCAAATGTATACATACATCAAAAATCATTGAGTTATACACTTAAGATCTATGCATTTCACTGGATATAAGGTGGCAGTTGTTGTTTTTAACTGTAATAAAAAAAAAGGAAGGGAAGGAGTCTGAGAGGGAAAAGGAAGTCTACAGAGTATGTTTTTTGGAGAGCTATGCATTTCACTGGATATAAGGTGGCAGTTGTTGTTTTTAACTGTAATAAAAAAAAAGGAAAGGAAGGAGTCTGAGAGGGAAAAGGAAGTCTACAGAGTATGTTTTTTGGAGAGCTGCTGCCATTGATGGATACGCATTCTCTTGTCATGGGGGAGGTATGGTGGTGTTACCCACTGGCCCCAAGTTGAGCAAATGGGGCTGTAAAGGAGATTGTTCACAAAGCTTTGAAAAGTGTTCTTGCAGTTGGGAAGCACAGAGAACTGATGCTTGACTTAAGATTCGAGGCATGTAGGGTGAGATGTGTGAAGTGGTGCCTTCTCCCGGGTGAGGGAGTGTTGCCGTTGACCAAATGTGGGTCGTCTGGGAGAGAGAGCAAGTGTGGTGTCAGATTGGGTCCTGTTTAGCAGAGTCACTTGCAAGGGCAGGAGACCTAAGGAGAAAGAGGCTGGAGGTTTTCTGAGCATGCTCAACTGAGGAAAAAGTTGCAGACTACCTGTCCGAATAGTAATGTATCTGCCTGAGTTGCATGAATACAGAGACCGTCAAAGTGCCCGAGGGGAAACAGAGTCGGTTCTGATCAAGCACCTGGCCCACCAGGGATACCAGCTTTAACCACCTACTAGGACCCAACAGTGTGGCACCATCCAGATAAATGTCCCTTTCTCTTCCTTCTCCTCTCCTGCTTGTCCCATTCCCTTTGACTCTGTTGGGCAGACAGGAAGTAGCAGCTGACTAGTGGGACAGGGGACAATCAAGGAATGTGCAGAGAAAGGTAGGACCACCCCTCCTCACCGATGCAGGTTTTTATCATGAAGCCATCCTGAGTTCAAGAGGAGAGAAGATAATATTAAGCCAGTTTGGGCATTTCCTGGGAGAGACATGTCAATTACTGAAATCAGATTAAAAAAAAAAAAAACACTACATAAGCACATGACTTTTTATTTTCTGAGAATGATAGGCTAAGTCAGGTCTCCTACCGACAACTCTGACCCTCGTGAACACTCAGGGCCGAGGGAAAATCCCATGTCCTGAATAAAGTCTAAAGAGGCAGCGAAGGCAAAAATAAAGTTGTATTATTTTGACCACAGTCCACGTGGGTTTTATGTACAGCCATGCATCGCTTAATGACGTGAATAGGTCCTCAGAAACGTATCGTTAGGCAATGTTGTCGTTGTGTGAAAGTGTATTATGAAAGAGAACAGCAATGAATTTTCTTATTATCTATACTGGTCACTAGTTGCGTGAGCATGGGCCTCTAATTACATTACTGAGTTTCTCTGTGCCTCACTTTTCTCATCTGTTCAATGGGGATTAGAATAATACCACCCCCAAAAGTTATGAAAATTATAAGTGGGGATAGTGCCTGGTACTCAGCAAGCACTTAGTGAGTGTTAGCTAACTGTTTAGTTATTATTTTGCTATGTAGATGGGTGGGAATCATTTAAAAATGCATGAATTCTAAAGTCAACAATAACCCTTTCACGTGGGATCAGACTTCATGTTTCAAATGCTTGGCTTTCTACCTTAAAGGTCAGCTGCCTTTGGAGGGTCACCCATGGGTAAGCTAAGTACCTCCTCCACATATTTGGCAGTAGGTTTGTTCACACCAGCATCATCACAAACACATGACTAATGCCTTGTGCTATAATGTCATGATGTGAATTTTTCAGCTTAATTATAATCTTACGGGATCACTATCATATATGCAGTCTTGTTGACCGAAATGTCCTATGCAGTGCATGACTATATATCCAACTGCCCACTAAACCTCTCCAGTTACATTCCTATATTCCACAATTTGTTAAATGGCACCACCTCTCACCCTGTCACTGAAGACAGCATAGAAGGTACTCTTTATGCCACCTTCTTAGTCTTCATCCTGACAGTTCCCAACTTCTGCCACTTACCCATCCCCTTCCCTCCAGTTTTATTGCCACCAACTTGGTCTTACTTAGTTCAGGCCTTCATCTCTTCTGCNCTGTCACTGAAGACAGCATAGAAGGTACTCTTTATGCCACCTTCTTAGTCTTCATCCTGACATTTCCCAACTTCTGCCACTTACCCATCCCCTTCCCTCCACTTTTATTGCCACCAACTTGGTCTTAGCTCAGGCCTTCATCTCTTCTGTGACGTACTAAACCAGAGACTCCTAAGTGGTCTCCCTGTTCCTGAATTTTGATAGCAAATGTTGGTGCAGAGGACATTAAAACAATGTACTCTGTTTTAAACCCAAAACTGCTCCTGCCATTATCTGGTTAAAATCCTTCTAAAGTTCACTGATTCCTCCCCTGCTTATCTCTTAACGAATTCTCTGCTATTTATCTACCCATACCTAGTCCTAGTCACAATGAATCAGCCTGTAGTTGTGCCAGAGTGTGAGCCTGTTTCGTATCTTGATTTTCTTTCACAGTCTCTTCTCTGTGCCTGAAATGTCTTTTTTCTGCTGGACAACATCCCCCTCCTCCAGAAGGTTCTCTCTGCCTTCCAGCCTCTGTATTGGTATAGCATTCTGCATACATCTCTAACTCAACAGTCAACACTATTGTCCGTTTAATTACTTTACCTCCATTCTTTGTCTTGTGAGCTCCTTCTATTATGAATTTTGGAGCCCCCAACTTCTACCTGGCACGTAGTGAACATTCATCAAATGTTTATTTAATTGATTATTAATTACAGAGTAATTGATACCTTTTGCCTTCTAACTCCTAATACTTGATGCCTACCTCAGGATCTGGGGGAATACAAATGACTTAATGTATCAATGAATTAATGAGTAAATATTGATTGAGCTCCTGTTATGTGCCAAATACTTTTCTAAGTACTGGAGATAAGTTGAGAAGAAAAGTTCAAAGCCGTAGTCAGAGGAGACAAACACATAAATGACAAGAAGATCATTTCAGGAGGTGGTGGTGTTTCAAAAGTAGACAGAGCAGTGGGTTAGAGAGGACTGGGGTGATGACAGTATGGATCACTCTATTTAGGATGGTCAAGTAAGGGCCCTTGGAACAGGTGACATTTGAGTTGAAATCTGAAAGATGGAAAGAAGGTAACAGAAATAGTAAGTGCAAAAGCCCTGAAATAGCAACAAGCTTGAGAGATTTGAGAGTGGGAAAGAAGGTAGAGGAGGTGTGGGGACAAGGAATAAGGAGAGTAGCGTGGTAAGATATGAGGTCACGGAAATAGGCAAGGGCCAGATTGTGTAGGGCAGGGGTCAGCAAACCTTTTCTGTAAAGGTCCAGTTAGTAAACATATTGGGCTTTGTGGGCCACAGCCTCTGAAACAACTACTCAATTCTGCCATCATAGCAGGATATAGAAAGTATACAGACTAATGAGAATAATTTTGTTTCAATAAAACTTTATTTGCAACAATAAGTGGTGGGCCAGATTTGGTATGTGGGCTGTAGTTTGCTGACCCCTGGAGTAGGGCAGTTGAATCCTATGGTAAGGAATTTGGATTTTATTCCAAGTGGATAGGTACTAGCCATTAGGAGGTTTTGAACAGGAAGGTCGTATGGTCAGATTTTGCTGTAAAGAGATTCCCTGTAATATAATTCACAACATAAGAATTGTATTTCTTCATTTACTCTCCCTTTTGTATTATGGACTCTATTGCAAATTCTCTTTTGAAAACTGAGGGGGGTGGGTGGGGGAGTCTGTGGTAGTTGCCTGTACCCTTTACTAGTTATGTGACCTTAGGTTAATTGCTTAATCTCTCTGAGCCTCAGTTTCCTTCTTTATAAAGTTGCAATAATAACACCTGTTTCTAAGGGTTATTAAATGGATTAAATGAAGTCATGCATATAGAACATCTGTCACAGTGCCTGGCAAAGTAAGGCCTCAAAGATGTAAATCCCTTTGCCTCTTTTTCCTTCCGTTGAATCTGTATATGTCATACTTCAGTCAAAACAGGGGTAAAACTTGAAACCTGAAACAGGGGTAAAACAATGTGAAACTTGGTAATTGCATTTAAAAAATCAATTGCACAATTACAAGATAGGTCAGAAATTACTCACCATAACATAACTGGGTGATTTGGCTGCTGCAAGAACTAATACAATTTTAATTTAAATGACTAAATAATTCATAATTTCATACTGTATTTGGAGTCCTGGAAATAATTGTGGGTGTGCTAATTTGAGAATACTAGTAAGTAAAGTATATTCCAAGAAAAATGACAGGATGTGGAAGGATTTGGGATCTATATCATATGTAAAGTGTATTGGAAATGTTTAGTTTAAGGAAAAAAGACTAAAAGAAAGCTTGAAAAGTGTACAAGTAGTTGAAGGGCTATCATTTGAAAGAAAGATAAGACTCATACCATACTGGTGTAAAAGTGGGCCATGGCGGCCCATTGGGTAGAAACTTCAGAAATAAGATTTTTCCACAATGGAAGATCTCTGTGATAGGAGAAGTAGGCTCTTAATCGATACAAGTATTCTAGAAGAGATGGAGGAGTATTAAACAGCTGAGACGTTGTATAAAGGATTTTTGCAATGAGAACACCACCAAACTAACAGACCTCTTACCATAGCATCCTCATTTCTGATTCCATAAACTTGAGGAATTTCCATAAACCATAACCAAATCTCTGGAGATCAAGAGACCCTTTTGGATACCAGAGACTGGATCCTTCTCTTGGGGTCTCCGATAAAAAAGAGGATTTTGAGATACATGAATCTACGGTTTATCAAGAGGCAGAGAGACTAACAGAGTTATTGGGCAGGGGGTTGGTAGGTGGGTGCAGAAGGGAGTGGCTAAGGTAAAAACAGAGTGGGTGATCTTTATGTAAATCAAGTCAGAGTAAATTTCATGTCGCTGAAAAATGAATGAAGATCGGGAGAGAAAAAAAGAGATTAGCAAGTTCTTACCAAAACTGCTCCCAATTCTGTCAACTACTCTATCCCTATGTGTAGCCTCCCGATTGGCCCTAATCAGTTACTTTTTTTTTTTTTCATAGCATGTTAATAAGAAAATACCAGGGAGTACTATTTATTTTTGCCTTCTTTCTCCATATGAAATGTAAGCCCGATGAGGCCAGTCTCTTTTGTTCACTACAGTACCCTAATCAACAGGAGGTGCTCAGCAAGTGTTTCTAGAAATAAGGAGGAGTGGAAATCTTCCTAAAGTGGAATAGGGAGCATGACATGATTACATTCAATATAAAATCCTGAAAACTCAGGGGACATGTCTAACAGTAGCTTCGAGCTAACGTACATCTTGCCCCAAGTTTAGTCTGTTTGTTTTAAATGAATGTCAATCTGAGATTGCCTGACCCATGTTGTATTTGGTCTATAAAGAATTATTCTCCAGAAGTCTAGAGTAAAATACTTCTAATCTGGGAGTGATGGGAGAGGAATAGCCCCATCAGATCCCAACCAAGTTTTCAGCAACAAAAATCAATGGGAGACTCTAAGAAAATGCAGGGGAGAGGTTGCATAAGAAAGAAAGGGAAAATGGTGGAGTAGGAAGAGGGAAGGGAAATAATGTGGAAGGGGCAGGTGGCCAACATTTCTTGTGGGCTTAACCTAATTGATCCTCCATTGTGCCCATGAGATAATGTCATTTGAGAAATGAAAATCACTTGAGTCTCAAAGGGATGACAAAGTTGCACAAGGTTAAGTGACAGAATGTTATTGTAGAGGTTCTCAATGTGTTTTGGGGCAATGCCATTAGGTTGGTATTAATTAAGCATCTACTATGTGTCAGGCACTGTTGAACAGATGGAAAAGTATCTTGTCTGTGGCATCCAGTGCCATGGTTTACTGACCAAGAACTATAGTCATGGGCACACCCAGCTTTTGTGAGGCCTGGAGCTTATATAGTTTTTTTTTTTCGAGGGATTGCCTTTAAAAAATGAACATAAATTTTAGGAATATGAGATAAAGCACAGAGCCTTAAGAGGAGCCTAGTTTTTAAAGGGTGCTGGAGCTTAAGCTTTGTTGGCTAGTAAATTTATATCTGGCTATAGTGATAGTTCATCAATTAACATACAAAGTCCACAGTGGTGCCTCCAAATGTTCATTTTGGAAATCAGGGGAAGAGAAGTGATGGGTCGGAGCAGAAATGGGAAAGTCACACAGTTCACACTAATCCACATGGTTCTATTTTGATAATAGACCAAAAGACTGATTCTAAATGAGTTCATTTTTATTCTTTTTGTTAAAAATTACCTTTTTGTTAAAATGGTTAAAAATAAAAAGGTTTTATTTGGAATGCAAATGCTTTTTCTGGTACGGAGGACTCTTTTTTTTGCTAGGTTTCCAATCAAAGTGTTGCTGTTGCCAGGGCGATAAGCTCCATGTTTCTGGATTTAGGATCAAAATTCCTCTAAAATATTTGATAATCTGGTAACATTGGGTTTTGCCTAGATCTGGTGGATGGGGGTGAGTGGGATTCCATGAACTCTCTCCCTGCACTTCAGCATCTCTTGCATTTTAGTGTGTTTCAGAGCTACTCGGGGAGCTGGTGAAAACCCCTTTTCCCCGAGTATCACTCCCAGAAATTCTAATTCAGGAGGACTGCTGTACAGATCAGGAGAATTGGGTGTAGTCAATTCCCAGACTGTTCCTGGCTAAAAACTGCTCTACTAACTAACAACACTGTTACATGTAGGAGGAATTAGAAACATTTTCAGCAAAAGAGGAAACTGAGGCACAGGGAAGACTAGCAACTTGCCTTAGGTCACCTAACAAGTATATATCAGAACAGAACATTCCGGCTCTAAGAAGGCCTGCCAAAGGTCACATACTGAGGAAAAGAACGTATCTCTAGGAGAGAAGAGAACAGTCTAGCAAACAGTATAGTGCTGGTAGAAAAGGGGTGGGTATGGTGGGGTAGTGGTGTGTGTGTTGATTTTAATACACGTAAGGATTAGGACGAATAAGGTGGACAAGAATTAGTGAACACCACAGAGACTTTTAAAAAGGACTTGTGAGTACTGGCAAGAGAAAAAACAGAGATTTTACAAGAATGGAGGCTAGACCCTGGGCCTAAGTGGGTGGGAGGCTATGGCATAAACAAGGAACAAAATCTGTCTGGAGGGGTCAGGAGGGATTTGCACAGTCCCCTGCCAATCACAGACCCTCAATCAATGTTTGTTGAAGGCATTTGCAAAGGAGGCTGAGTACTAATGTCGCCTTGATTTGATAACTACCCTTTTCCTGGTTGCCATGATCCTGGTGTGGGGTGCAAGCCAGGAATCCAATAAGCAGAAATAGACAATGTGAAGTCATACCAGAGGGGCTAGGCCCTGTTAGCACTGTCAGAGACAGGACCAGCAGTAAAACCAGCCCCAGGAGGTAGAGATGACTTGCCTCCTCAGAGACACTTCCCTAATCAGCTGGGAGGTGGGGGGTGGGGGTGCCTTTGTGGGGGTGGGAGGAAAGGAGTGATTTCATCTGTTTAATGAAAAGTGACCTGAACATTTCTCTGAACCTGGAAACTCCCCATCTAACTGGGGCCAAGGAAAACAGGATTAGGTCTTAGTTCTTCTATGATGACTTTGCATCTGTTCAGAATGAGTTAAACGAGAGGCAGCAGAAAAATAGGGTCATCTTCTCCATTGTCTCTGCAGAGGAACCAGGAAGGTGCTGAACCATTTAATGGGTTAATAGGACAGGCTTTCCTCTGGTTCCCTGTAGACTCTCTGTTTGACTCTGACTTCCCTTGCTTTTTTAACAGATAGCCCATTTCTTCGGCAGTGTTCCTAGTAACAGCAAGTGTGCCATGTTAAATTCAGACAAGCGAGTCACTCCCTCTGGCACTCTGTCCACTGACAAGCTACTGATTTCAGGTCTAATGTTCCCTCTGACCTCCACCAGGGAACAGCTTTTGCCCTGAAGCATGAGGTTGTTTAAACCACAACAAGCATTTTGCCAGAGTGGGTAACTACTGATATGGACTTCTCTGGGACCTATTGGGGTGGCACTTTTCACGTTTTGTCTGCTTAGAATTTTGGGGATACACAGTTTTTTCCTTGGTGTGTATTTTAGGATTGTCAAAGTTGCACATAAAAAAATGAAAGCATCACAGCAATCAGCATTTAACAATCTCTTTTGTGCCTAAATATGTCAAATCATCCTTTTCAGAGGAGAACCGGGTGAATAAATCCATAGGGCCATTTTTTTAATGCAATGTATATTTATTGTAAACAATAATATACAAAAAAAAATAAGAAAAAAGGAAAGGTAAGTTTCACAGAAAGAACAAAAGGTTTGGTGGGAGAAACAGGCAAAACAAACAAAACACGAACACAAACCAAACCTTACCTAAGACAAAATATGATTTAAATGCCAGGTTTCTTAAGTTACAGAAATATTTTTTTTAAAAAGATCTGCTTTTATACAGAAATTGAAAGACGCCGTATTATAAGAGTGCTTTAAGATTTTATTCTACTGACTTCTAAAACTGTTAATATATCTTTTTTTAAATAAAAAAAAAAGTTTGCTGTCTTTTTTAAAAAGCAATCCTCAAACTCTCTAGCCACAGCAGTAATTACAAATTCAGATCTATCAGTGGGCTGATTCCCTCCCTGTGTCCTCACTTTCTTTAAGAGAACATGCATATTGATGACACGTTTGCATTGTTTTGTGTCACAACACACACACACACACAATTTAAGCAGCCCAAAGGTCTGTGGCAGAAAACACTGCAAATGACTCAGTGATACACTACATTTGCAATCTCTCATTTGTACAAAAGAGAAACAAGTTTCCAGTTTGTTTTCAACAAAAACAAAGAAAAAAAAGACGGACAAAAAGGCATTTGTACAAATCTAGGACAAGGAATTCAAAGAAACTTGCTTTTAATAATAAAAAAAAAAGATTAAAGAGATAAATAAAAAAAAAAAACTGGTTACAGTTAAGAACATAATTTAACAGATGACCATACCCTTTGAGGAAGGCCCCAACAACCTATTTTAAAAAAGGTAAATTAAAAAAAAAAAAAAAAAAAGGAAGACCTTTTTCTTTTAATTAAAACCTCTCCTTACAAAATAAATAATTTTAGCACGTGGAATGTCTTGAAGGTTAACTGCTGGTGTTCAGAGAGGCACAGGTGACAGTCTGAGCGAGCAGACAGACACCCAGCATCTGCAGCCCACATGGGGCCGAGGCAGGCGACCAGGGAGCAGTGTGCTGGGGCACTTACTGGCTGCTAAAACATTCCCAAAACAGATTTTGTCTCCTTTGCTTGCCTCTTGCCTTTTTCTTAAGACTGCAGCAAACAAGCAAAGGTGGAGGAAATGCACTAAAAGAGCACAAGTATTTTCCAGCAGCATGGTTTTAAGGCTCAAGGTGTTTTTCTCGTTTAAAAAATATATATACGATAAAGCTTACCAAATGCTTCTCTAGACTATTGTTTATATTTGCAAAATAAGGCCTTTATTTTTTTCTTTTTAAGGCAGCTCCTCCTTGAATCAGAAAGCCTGAGGAATTAAACAGAGCTAACCCCCCAAACTGATCACATAACACAATTCTGTTTTTCTTCTTTTATGTTAATACGACAGGTTTTTTTTTTTTTTTTTTTTCTTTTTTCCTTTTTTTTGTAAGAGAAAGCAAATCTGTACAAAAATACTCTGGTTGCAGGAAAAGCTAGGGCACACTGTTCAACTAAGAGTAGTTTAGCTGTTGGAAAAATAAGAGCATTTAATTTTTTTTTATCTAAAAATATGTATAAATCCCCTCAAAATGGTAATGAATCATACACAGTACATACTAAAAATATTTAAAATAGAGAATATTCCTCACAGAGGACTCTTTTCTTTAATTACTGCTAAAAAATAATTACAAAGTCCAAACAGGCAGAGAGATTGAGCAGACTGGTCACACGATTCTCCATCAGCCTCTATGCTTGCTCTGAAGGTTTGCAAAGTCCAGTTTCTTGTCGATTCCGCGGGTCCATCCAGCCAGGAGTGGCTGGCCACCGATTCTCAGCAAGTCGCTATTGCGTCTGGACAATGTTTCTGTCCTGGAATCTGGGTACGCGTTGCCTTTAGCTTCAATGTCTTTAAGGAATAAGAAGGAAAAGAAAAAAAAAAAAAAGTCCAAAGTTAATTCTGGTTGGTTCTTTTTTATGATCTCGGTGATTGATCTCGTCACGGATACCCCTTTGTCTAAGGCCTCCTCAAGGTCTGGTGAGCTGTGTGTACACGGGTTGTTCCCAGTGCTGGGGGCTGTGGGTCTGCGGGATGGATGGGACCCCGGTGGTGTCGGCGATGGGGGTGTACATGGGGCGCTGCGCGGGGTTCATGTAGGTGAAGGTGGAGTAGAGGCCGGAGCCCTGGCCTGCCGCGTGGCTGTAGTAGGAGCCGGAGTTCTGGTGGTCTGCGTAGTCGTACTGCGAGCGCGTGATGGGCGGGTAGGAGGGGCTGTAGTGCGGGAGGCTGAAGGGGCTGTAGGCGATCTGCTGGGGCGAGTGCTGCTGCTGCTCGCTGTAGTGGCTCGGGCTCAGCTGCTCCGTCTTGATGTGCGTTCGCTGCGACTGCCCCGGCTCGCTGCTCAGCGTGGTCAGCGTGTGCGCCTGCTGCGGC
>NW_007731993.1:95230-96370 GCF_000696425.1 Galeopterus variegatus
GTGCTGCTGATGCCGTAGCTGCCCGTGTAGGTGACCTGGCCGTGCGTGGCCGGCACCCCCGCGTGGCCGTTGGGGGGCAGGTATTGATCAAATTCATTGACGTCGAAGGTCTCGATGTTGGAGATGACGTCGCTGCTCAGCTCGCCGATGTCCACGTCGCGGAAGTCGATGGGGGGCTGTCTGCCCCCCTCTGGCAGGGGGCGCCCCTCTCGCTTCAGGTCAGCCTTGCCCGGCTGCACATCGGTTTTGGGGGTGGTGGGTGGGGTCGGTGGGCCCTGGGATTGCCCTGCAGGCAATAAAAGAGGAAAAAACGGGAAAATCAACAAGGGCGTTGCAAAGGGCCCTAGTCTCAGGAACCCTCCCGGGACCCTCCCTCGCTGCTAAGTTATAATAAGGACCCGCGCCCGCGCTGGAGGCGCGCTGCACCGGAGATAAGTCGCCGAATGATTAACCTGCCAGTACACACTCGGCAGCCTCCTTTTATCAGGGAAGGGTCTGGGGCCCGGAGGGTCCGGAAGACCAAATTGCTACTTGTGGAAGAGCCATGTGTGCTTTCGGGGTGGAGGAGCAAAGAGAAGAAGGGGGAATTCTCGTAAAGCTGTAAAGGCATTGTACCTCGCCATAAACAATTAATCTCTTAGGATACAGGAATTGAGTGGGGTGTGTGTGTGCGTGTGTGCGCGCGCTTCATGGGGCCCTGGGCCGGGAGGGAAGCGGTCCCCTCCCCAGGGAGCGCAAAGTCCCCAGGCAGAATCCCTGGGGTGCGCCAGGCGGGACAGGGCTGGCTTGGCCTGGGGGCCATGCGGGGACTCACCCGAGTGCTCGCCGGGGGAATGCACCTCGCTCATGCCGGAGGAGGAGTGCGGCGAGTCGGCCTGCAGCGCCTTGAAGATGGCGTTGGGGGAGATGTGCGTCTGCTCGGTGGCCTCCTCGGCCTCCGCCTGCCCGTTCTTCACCGACTTCCTCCGCCGCGGCTGGTACTTGTAATCCGGGTGGTCCTTCTTGTGCTGCACGCGCAGCCGCTCCGCCTCCTCCACGAAGGGCCGCTTCTCGCTCTCGTTCAACAGTCTGGGGGGTGGGGGTGGGGCGTGCAGGAAAAAAGCGGGAGGGGGTCAGTGACAGCAGCGCAGCTGTCAGATC
>NW_007731993.1:96730-106305 GCF_000696425.1 Galeopterus variegatus
GACGGGACAGCGGGCTGGCAGCCCCCTCCTCCTGTCCCCTACAAGTCCTCTCCCCTCTCTGGCTCTGTCCTCCCCCCTCCACGCCTTCCGCTTATTCTCCCCCGCACCCCCATCCCCGTGAGCGATCCCAGAACTTCGCCCAACTCTGAGCCCAAGTCACAGCTCGTCCCCCCGCCCGTCTCCCCACCCCGCTGGCTTCTGGAAGGGCAAGTCCCCGCCGCCGGCCCCGCGGGCCCTACCTCCAGAGTTTGCCCAGCGTCTTGCTGAGCTCGGCGTTGTGCAGGTGCGGGTACTGGTCGGCCAGC
This sequence comes from Galeopterus variegatus, assembly GCF_000696425.1. Classification (NCBI taxonomy): domain Eukaryota; kingdom Metazoa; phylum Chordata; class Mammalia; order Dermoptera; family Cynocephalidae; genus Galeopterus; species Galeopterus variegatus. The sequence goes on from NW_007731993.1 coordinate 97,036, forward strand.
TTCCTGCGCGCCGCCTGCGCCCACACCATGAAGGCGTTCATGGGCCGCTTGACGTGCGGCTTGTTCTTGCTGGAGCCGTTGACGCGCACGGGCATGGGCACCAGCGTCCAGTCGTAGCCCTTGAGGACCTGGCTGACCGCCTCGCGGATGCACACGGGGAACTTGTCCTCCTCGGTCTCCTTCTTCAGGTCCGGCTCGCCCTTGGGGAACGTGTTCTCCTGGGGCCGCGTGTTCTCGGTGTCGGAGCCGGAGCCCGATGGGCAGGGCGAGCCGGCCGAGTCCTCGGACATGGTGGGGCTGGGGGCGCCGGACAGGCCCTTCTCTTGCTCGTCGGTCATCTTCATGAAGGGGTCCAGGAGATTCATACGCGGGCCCGGGGCAGGGGGCGGGTGGCCGGGAAAGGCGAGAAGCCGCGGCGGCTCGGGGACTCGAGGCGCGGGCTCCTGTCCCCTCGGCTGCTGCCCGGACGCGGAGCGAGCGGCTCCCGGGGAGGCTGGCGCGTCCCCCGGCTGCGGCGGCGAGCACTTGGGAAGGCGCGGGGTGGCCAGTCCGCAGCTGCCCGCTCCAGACGGGGGAAGGCGGATTGGAGAGGAGGAGGAGGGGGAGCAAGAGGGCCAACGTGGGGGCACTTGCACCCCTTCTCTTCTCCTCCTGCAAAGAAAAGTTCCCGGGGTGAAACCGGCAAGTCGCGGCGCCACCGAGGCTTCCAGTCAGTTTCCAGCTCCGCTCTCCGCTCTCCAGCTCCCAGCCCGGGGTCTCTTTAATAAATACTCCCCCTCACCTTAGAGGCCTTCGGCCAATCAGCGCGCGGCAGTCGCGGGGCTGGCAGGCTGCTGATTGGGCCCGATTTTGGGGAGGGAGGAGAATGGTGGCACTGGGCTGGGTGACGAGACGGGAGGGGAGGCGAGGGGAGGGGAGCGCAGCCAAAGGGTGGACGGGCGGGTGGGGGGGCCGGGGGTGCTGCAGGAAGGCGGGGGACCGGGACGTCTAAGTGTGTAAGTCTGCCGTGCTCTCGGAATGTCAGAGTTTTGGTGGCTTCTCCGCGCGGATCTGTGCCTGTGTGCGCGCGTGCGTGTGTGCATGTGCATGTGTGCGCGCGTGTGTGCATGTGCATGTGTGTGTGCGAGCGCGTGCGTGTGTGTGTCTAGACGAGGATCTACCCCCCACCCCTAGCATTTCTTTTCACTGCTCTCTCCGCGATCCCGGGGACTTAGCTGGAGTTTGCAGTATTGGAGAAGCAGCAGCTCCTTAACGCGTAGCCCAGTTTACGCGCCTGGAGCCTGCTTTCCTGCCCGCCCGCCCGCCCGCCTCCAAAAGTGCTTGGAAATAGTCTTTAGAAGTAAATGTTTTGGTGATTCAGCGCCCGCTGTTCCTCCGTAATAATCCATATAAATAGATTAACATGCTCTGGTTCGCCGGGGCTGCTGGGGCGGGTCGGGATTCGGCTGCGCTCTTGCAAAGGGAATCAATGAAAACCAAAGCTAAGTCCCGGTGGAGGCTGGCGGCAGCCACAGCGGCGACGCGGTGGCCCCGCGCTCTCGCGGCCGTCCCGCGCCACGCCGACTTTGAACCCTGAAAAGTCCTTCTCCGGACCCCCATCCCCCACCCCACCGACGCTCCTCGGTGACAGGGCTACTGCTTTGACGTTCTGCCGAGTCACAAACGTCAGTAGAGTTGCCACTGGAAAGAGTTTGCAAACTGCCCTGACTTGGAGAGATCGAACTGTGCGAATGCGGCCGTCCTGGGCCGCGCGCGAGGCCGAGAGCGGTCACTTAGTATGTAAAAGGCCAGACAGACGGACACCGCTGCGGAGAAAACACTCCACTTCGGCGGAGTCGTGCTGCTTGCCTTATTTCGCTCTGTTTTCGCAAAACACCTGGAGGGATGAAGCGCCTGTCGATCTCGCTTCAGTCCTGTCCTTTCAGACCCGCACACAGTGGGGAGTTCTGGGGAAGGCGGCGAAGGTGTCGCTGATGTATTTCAAGTGTGATTTGGGCACAACCTGTGTGTTTATACGATCTGTTTAGAGCCAGGTTGGGTAAGTGCGGAGTTATCTGTTCTGGGACAGAAAAAAAATCTTAGTCGCCTGAGGGTTTTCTGTGCCTTTGGAATCACAAATAAACGCAGAACTGTGGAAAATTCTTAATTTTAAGCCCCCCCCCCCAACTCTTGCAAAAGTTCTCCTTGAATTAAATGACTGTTCGTATGAATCGGCCCACATCATATCAAAGACTTTTTTTTTCTTTCCTAATTGGCGAAGTGCGGACATTATTACAAGATTTAAAGGAATGCTTTCCTTGAAGAATTTTTTAAAAACTTGTTTTTTCCCTCTTTTTCTTCTAAAGAAGTCCACATTTCTTATAGGAAACGGAAACCTTTAGAAAGGTAGTAAGTTAAACCCTGTTCAACAGTATTTTCTTTTTAAACGAATGCAAGTAACTCTCTTGCACTGGATGTCTCTTACACCCTGTAACTTGTCGAGGAGTTTAAGAGACCTCCATGCAATAACCTTGTAATCATGGCTCTGTGATTACTCTCGGAAAGTATAAGAACATTGTCCTTTCTTGGGAGAAAAAAGTGCCGCGTAGTATGGACGCCTTGTGTCCTGGGGAGGGAACATTTGTGTATATAACTGTGTGATTCACAGACACCTGATCCTAGGCGAGACGGAGACCATCGGGGAGATATTTTAACCGGGGCGTCTGTACTTTGTTGTATTTTATTGTAATTACCATATTTACTGGGATAAAAGAAGTGAAGACGACTGTGATTTTAAGACATTTTGGAATATTTCACTAAATATTAAAATTCGTACGTACGTGCATAAATATATTTTAATGCAATCATGTCCTCAGAAGCGTAATACATAGCATTTAAAATAATAAACTACGGTGCTTTGTGTGTTTTCTGGCCGTTTGATTCAAGCACTTTGTATCTTTGTTATCTTTTTGAAAACTTTAAAAAAGTCGACTTACACATGGATTGCAATTTCCCGCTGCATCCAGAGGGGGCGACAAAAGCCCAGAAACTGTCTCCAACTCAGAGAAACTGCGGGGAAACTTTGATGGTGGTGGCTGGGGGTGGTGTGTGCCACTCAATAAGGACTGCTTTGCTGCTAAGATTTATCTCTGCGGGAATTCATACGCGATATTCTCTCCTGTGCGGGTCCACCTCTGGGCAGCCCAGTTAGGGGAACTTGGGAGGTGTGTGTCTATAGGGGACCAAGCAAAAGAGAGCATTTTCAGATGATGCCTGACGTTTCTATTCCAAGGCCAGGAGCAGGCCCCCTACCCCCCAGGTGCCAAGCGTTGCTTGGAGTGCCAGGATCAGGCCAAGTCTGGCGTGTGGGCACCGTCAATGGGCGAGTGGGTCCATCCTGCATTTCTCTAAGGGCTTCCTGGTGTCCACTTCCCCACCCCCAGTCAGGGGCTCGGTTCGCTCCGATGTGACTTTCCCGGGTCACTCTGACACCTCCTCCCTGTCCCAAGAAGACGCTCACAGTCCCCAACCAGAGGACCTCAATCGGAGCTAGAGGAAAAGAAACCCGCTCCCGATGTTCAGGTTACAGATGGGGAAACTGAGGCTGTTGGCCCCGTTTTAGCCAGAGCGTTTTTGCCTAGAGCTCGACGCGCCGAGTCCTCGATCTGATGGTGTGAGGGAGGGAAAGGGCGTAGGTCGAGAAAAGGAGCAGGCGAGGGAAGGCGCTCCACAAAGTAGGCGACGTGCTTTCGGGTACCAGCTCCCGACAAGCGCCGCGAGGTCTGCCGCCGGGAGCGGAGACACCGAGGTGCGACCGGATCCCAAGGGGCACCTCGGGAAACCGAGGTCGGGGATGCCCTTCTCGCAGCGCCCGGGGCCGGCGCCGGGCTCAATTCCCCCCCCCCCCCCCGGGGGGGCTGCCAGTGTCCCCTCCGCGTCTACGCGGGAGCCAGGACAGGAGCCCAGAGTTGGCGCAGGGCGAGATCCGCGGGCTCTGCCGGGCTGCGAAACCAGTGCTGGGGCGGGGCAGGGGGTCCTTCTCGGGGTGCGGGCGGATGGGGTTCCCTTTACCTGGGGAAGTAAGGACCACGACCTCCCCCTCCAAAATCCCTTAACAAAAAAGCGGGGACGGTGTCTAGATCCATTTCCAGCAGGGGTGCGTATCCTAGGAAGAGTGGGTGGGGTGAGCAGCGTCCCCCATCGATCTCAGCCCTGGGCGGTGTTTTCTATAGAGGTCATCAGGGAAGGGGATACCCCTTCTCCTTCCAGTTGCTTGGGCCCGATCCCCTTGAAGCACAAGACCCCAGTCTCCGGCGGGACGCTCAGGTCCCTGCGCCCTCGGCGATTAGTACTTTTCCCTGGGCACGGAGAGTGTTTGTCGTTCGCTCTTCATGCCGGACACAGGTTCCCTTTGGAAGGGAGGGGTAGGGAAGCCCGACTCCCAGGACAGGCGTTGAGCTGGACAGCAAAAGGGAAAGGGAAAGTAGCAGGCAGCCTCTTAGGTGCGCAATAAACATCTATCGCCGACCAAATACATGGGACCTTTGGACATTTTGCCCAAGTGTGCACATGTCCCGGCACAGCCACCAGATCGCCCAGCAACACCTTTCGACAACGCATCTGTGTGTGTGTATTCCGACACGTGCATTTCTCCCAAAACGGGAGCCCTACTTGGGAGGTTGTCCGACCGGGGTCACCCAGTACTGTATAATCCCGGCCACCCCCCAAAACTGCAGGCCAAGAGGAGTCATTTCAGTTTTTTCCTCTTTTCTATTTTCGGAGAGAAAAAAGGATGAGATGAGCCGGAGGTGTCGGGTGAGGGGGCGTGAACTGCCAGTCTGCCCCCGGGTGACCTGGTCTGGTTGTGGGGCACCGGGTGGCTGTAACCCAGCGGGCGCCCCGGGGGCGCAGACCCCGAGCCAGAGCAAGAGGCCGGGTGAGCTGGCTTGTCGTGGGGCGGCTGCGACGTCGAGGGGAAGTGCAGGGGTGGGGGTGGGAGGCCTCAGTCCCAAAGGGACTGCGCTCCCAAAGGGAATGTGCTCTTTTTTCATCCTTGGTTTTCCGAAAATATCTGTCCTTATTGCTAGTGCGAGGGAGCCGTGCGTCAGGCGGGTTCCCTCAACGCATCCCTAGCACGCCCTGCGGAAAATTTCCTAGGCCGAGTCCTCCCCCTACGTCCCCACCCCCCAACTTCCCCCTTTTAAAATCTCTTTCAGGCACTTTTAGTTGAAGGTGTTTTTGCTTTGCTGATTTAAAAATAAAATAAGCGCTCCAAGCAGCGGCGCCTCCTTTGCAGCAGACTCAGCCCCAGGAGGGGCCGGGGGGCTCGGTCAGCCCCGGGAGCTTCCTGCGCAGGTCGCGGATTGACCCCCCCCCGCCCCCCCCCCCCGCCCCAGCTCGCGTGGGTTTAGGGGTGCTCAGTCCCGGGGAGGGCACAGACCGCAGAGAGTTGAGATCCTCAGGACAGTTTTGCATGGTTTCCCTACGGGAGGGTGGGCTGTGTAGGGAGAATTTGATCTCAGCCTGGAGAGCCTCTAACTAGCTGTTGCGTCCAAGGTTCCCTATGGCTTGGGTGATTGTTTCAGATCTTTATGAATCGGAGAAAATGTCTCCGTCAAACGGAAAAGGAGGAAGCGCTTCTAACATACAATTCCGAAGGCAACTGTCAGAATTAAAGACGAATTACCTTGTACCTTGCCTGCAACCCTTTCCTGTGTCAGTAGGACCCGGGAAGCCCCAGGGCAGAGCGCATCTCCCTGGTTCCTCCAACCTACAGCTTCACCCGGGACAGACAGCCTTCTTTCTTGCCGCGTGTTGGGGCTCCGCTTTGGGTTTGGAGCGGCGTGAGCAGGAGCGAGGGCAGAAGAGCGCAGCCGGGTCGCCTGTCCCCTGGCCAGAGCTCGAAGCTTGGCGGCAGCGCGTCCTGTCCCCAAGGGCCCAGGGAGGACCAAGGTCATGAGGTCAGTCCCCAACTTTTGAGCTACGGGGAGAGTGACATCAGAACGCTGCGTGCGCTGGCAGCGGATGGCCCTCGGAGTACTGATGTCACAAAAGTGCTGGGGGTAGGGGGACCGGGCGATTTGTTGAACACCCCAGGCGGTTTGAGGGAGTGAGGGCCCAAAGGAACTCGGGGACCCGCTGGGCTTCCTGCCTTGTCCTTGTTGATTTCAAATAAATTTCATGGTGCGCGTTGCTGTCTGCAAGGCTGCAGGAGAGACAGGCTGCACTGTTGCCGGATTTGTTTGAAGACAGGGGGTGGCTTGGGGTCTCTCCCAGCCTCAACAGGCAGATCGGGGATTTTTGAGAAGGCAGAGATTTTTGTTTTTGTTTCTTTGTTTTTGTCTTTTCTCTGTATCATCTTTCTTTCAAGGTCCTTTCTCTTACTGATGTAAAAGGAATATAAGTGAATTATTAAATGACTTTTTCTGCCTCTCCCCCACCCCCGTGTTTTGGATTGGTTGTGACATTTGGACTGCAGCAGGGGAGAGAGACAGTTTTTTGGATCCTCCCCCCTAAAAAATTGTTAAGACCCAGAAAAATCTCACAATGTCTCTGTCACTATCTTCAGGACAAAATGTGTTTACATCCAATGGGAAAGGTCAGGTTGTTTTATTTCACACTGAGTTCTAGGACTGTAACCTGCTTCTCTTTCCCCAACTTTCAAATTGGCTGAAATGTAAGGGAAAGACTGACAGAACATAGTCACAAGGCATCAACTGTTTACATAAACTGCTTGCTTTTGGGGTGCCCCTAATGCTCACAAAACAGTCAGCTTTGGTTGGCAGAAGTCTCATCTGTCTTAATACCCACAGGCAAAGGAGAGACAGAGAAGTAGTTACTGGTACTGTCTAGGGGTAGGGTCACTGTAGATTCAAATATCGGGGCATTGAATCTTTCCCTTAAATACCACTTTCTTGAGCAGCAGTGACATCTCACAGGTTGAGATGTTTTCCTTGGCAGTCAGGGGAAAAGGTGGTGTCTGATCGAGGGTTGCTGTGTCTCTGATAGGAAAGGAAGGCAGGGTGGGTGGTGTCCGCTCAGATACTCTACCCAGGCATTCACTCCAGGCCTTCAGGGCCCCACTTCCCCTCATGTGCTGGCTCCAGAGGCTTCTGAAGGAACCCCAAATAGAGCTTTAGTTTGAACCCCAACTATATTAAAGATATGTGGTAGCATAGGAAGTAAACCAATTGGCCACTGGCGTTTGCAAATTTGCAAGGCACGGACAATCACGAGGTTGTGCAGAAATTGGAGGAGTGGGGTGGCTAACTGAGTGTGCGCTCTAGGATTCCAGATGACATAGTAACATTCTGGGTATAGGAAACACAAGGCTGTGGAGACATTGTGTCCTTTCCATCCTATGTCTTTCCCTGTCATTCTTTCACTTGTCATCTCTCTCCCAGTTAGCCCAATCCTAAATTATTCTCTTTCCCAAATCAATCAATGTAGTGAATATTCCTTGCAGGCTTACTATGCTCCGAAATATCCAAAGGAGACAAGATTTGGTCTCTGCTGTTAAATTTTCTCCAGGTCTGGTTGCTGTCAGAATTCAGCCTCTGCCCACCCATACCCCACTTTACCCTCTGAGCTCATAATGTTCTGAGACTTTCTCTGCCCCCTTCACAGATTCTCCTTTTCTTGCCCTGAAAGCACTCATGGGTCATAGAGAGCTGCATCTTTGTGGCTCTATCAAAGCACTGAGGGAAGGCAACACATGAATGAGGAATGGCACCCCAAGCTCCTGGCTTGCTAGCAGACTCCTTCTCTTCTCTCTCCTCTTGGCCCTGGGAGCCACCCCTCTTCCAGCCCTCCTGATGCTGTGCTGCTCTTTGACTGAACCGTCTCCTCCCCCACAACCCCCCCACCCCCCACCCCTTCTTGGTCCAAGCCCAGAAATGCCTTGTAGTGTGTGGTACACTTCACTCTCTCTTTGGGGGACATCTGCCAGCCAGCACAGTGGTGATGACAGTTTCCAGATGATTTTCCAGGAGCAAAGAAATCTTCTAGGGGAGAAGAGAGTGGCATTGGCCAAACGCTGAGTGGTCTGAACATGGTGGTCTCAGGGAAGAGGCCCAGGGAGGTGGGGCTCAAAGATATCTTTTTCCCCTTTAGATTTCGCCTAAAGCAAAAGTCACTAATTGCTTTGTATTTTCCTGGCACTTAGGTGGCTCTTTTAATTCTGACTCTGCTCCAGGAGCTTAGGTCTGAGGAAAGCAGGGCTTCAGGGTGATATCAGTGGGGCATTTGCCTCCAAGCTGGCCTTAGCTCGGCCAGGCCTGAGACCTGCTGCAGCCAACTTTTGGGTTAGTAGAGGAGAATCAACCAGGAGGACTGCACAGTTAAGGCAGAGAATGGAATAAAAACTCACCTACCCCCTTCTTCTTTCTCTGGGCTCCCCTGTCCTAACTTCATTTCTGCCTGAGGCATTTTGGCTTTTAATCAAGGCAAACCAAGAGGTGGGAGTGAAGTTGCCTTTGAGACTTAAGAATGGGTTTAGAGAAAAGATTTGGTTCTCTTTGGATTCTGAGAAATCCTGGTTTTACCTGCTGACTTATTTCCCCATCTTTAAGATTTTTCTTTCTCATATCCTAGGGAGTCTTCCCCTTACAATCCTTTTCTGCAAGACTCCTTTTCAGGGATGGTGTCTCCCTTAGATTAAAGTTACCCTCACCTATTTCATTTTAGGAAAGATGTGTGACTCAATCATACTGTGGAGAAATGACTATTAAGGCTTAGTGTGTTCTCTGTCTCAAGAGGTAGCCAGACCTTAATAGGGGTTAGAGACCCAGTTCAAATGCCATCTCCTCCATATGTTTGCTCCCATCTCTGTGTTCTGATAACATGTTATCCAGGCCTCTGCTGTGCTGTCGTTTGTCCTTGTGTATGTATGTTCACCACTAAACTGTGATCTCCTTGAGGACAAGCACATAGTGTTATTCTCTTTGTATCCCCAGTCTGTGTGCCCCATAGACACTGAATAAATGTTCATTGAAGGCACGAATGCCAAAATTTAGCCAAAGCAATGAATACCTAATGGTAGGATTTTAGCTCAGGCACATAGTGGGACACCTTGTCTAGTTAGATTGGATGTCCTTGTAGCTATCCTCAAAATATATCCTGTAGATGGCTGCCTATGACACAAAGAAATCTGTCCTTGTCCTGGTTCCTTCTTCCAAATTCTCTGCCTCTGACTTCTTCCTATAAGAAACAGTGTTGGAGACACTCCTTTGGAGAATATTTGGAGTGATGGATATAAAGCTTTCAGATTGCAATCTTTATACATTTCTGGCT
>NW_007731993.1:106525-117704 GCF_000696425.1 Galeopterus variegatus
GAGAATATTTGGAGTGATGGATATAAAGCTTTCAGATTGCAATCTTTATACATTTCTGGCTTGGATTTGCAGGTTTTGAGAAAACAATCAAACCACAAACTGAAATCATTATTAACATATCACAACCTCTAAAACCCCCGGACCTTGCTACCCAAATATACAATGATCATAAATATATATTTTTTTTCTTCCTGGTTTTCTCGCTTGCTTTTCTAAGCACAGCTCAGTCTTTTTACAGAGGAGCCCTGGTGGTGAGGCTGACTGTTGAATGAATGGTGGGCGGGGATGATGGGGGGTGGGGTGCCTAGGAGACAATTATGACCCAGCCTTTCTCTGCAGCTCCTTTCGGGAAGGTATTTTGCTGTTTGTTTGGAGAAGTAGAGCTGTGGGTATAGAATTAGTGGGTGTCATGTGGGCCGCACGTGTGGCTGGAGCTACCTGAAATCTGCAGCCTAATCACTCCCAGATGGCCCCAGGGACTGCAGTCCCCAGAGCCCCAGAAGCCCTCCCTAACCCCTCCTATGGAAGGAAGGGGGGTGGTGGGATTTAAAGGGAACGCGAGAATAGAAGTGAGTGTGTGGTGTCTATGAACTTTGGGGACTGGCAATACCATCTGAGCCTACAACCCTACATCCTCCCCAACACTAGGCATTCAAAAAACAAAATCACCCATCTCCACCTTTGCCCCTGATCCAAACTGTGATTTATTTGGAAGGAGAAGGAGAAGAGAAGAAAGAAAGAAAGAAGCAGAGGGAAATAAGAAACAGGAATGGAGAGAAATCCTAGCTTCAAGAACTATTGCATTGGCTTGGGAGTGGGGTGGGATGGGCGGAGTTCATTTCAACAGGTATTGACTTAGTTATCACATGTCCAAAGTGCCATAGCTTTTTGCTGCTTCTGGATGAAACCTGTTGCTCAGATGGGTTGGGGTGCTCAATGAGGGGTGAAGGATGCACATTCTCTTTCAGATGTGGGCAGCCACCCCATATGTGAAATGTGGGATGCCAGCTGGGGGAGGAGCAGCTTTGGTGATGGCCTCAGTCTTTTTAGAGCCTGTATTCTCCCTGCTTTGTCCACTTCCACCCACACCGTGGCCTCTATCCCTCTCCCTTCATAACCAGCCTTTGCCTGGACTCACTGATCACAGCTCTGCATGGTTTCCTCTGAACAAACACCCATTCATACGCTTCAGAATCACTCGATCACATAAAGAAATCCTGGGAGCGCTCACCTTTCCTCCCCCCCCCCATACACACATGCACACATCACTCTAAAGCACACATATTCATGTGCTCTTGTCCCTTCACACCTATTCCTGAAAACATAATTCCAATGCTAATGGACATTCCTTGCTGCGGCTTCCTGCTTTGCTTCTGAAGTGCCCTTACATTCACTCGTCAACTCTGTTCCCTGGATATTTCTAGGAGGCTGACAGAGGAAGAAATTATTCTCTTTGCTTTTCACGTGAAGAAACCGAACCTCTGAAAATAGCGTGTCGTTTGCTCAAGGTCACGCAGTTAATGGGAGAGGCAGATCTCTGGATCCCATGTCTCGGGAGCCATGCCTGCCTCCCCCACGTCCCGATGCACGCACAGAATTCCACGCGCTGCTGTCTGTCTCCCAGGCACACAGGCCAGTGCATCTAAGGAACCCACTCTTCCACATCTTACCGCTCTCCCTGCACTCTTGTTGGGGCACTAGCTCTTTTTTGGGTCACATGGAGAGACGGGGACTCCACTCTTTTGTGAATTGGGTCTGTGATCTTATCTCCTCCCTTCTCCCCTAATCAGGGTTTCTCTGCCTTTGTCTCGCAGGAGCAGAGAACAAAGTGTGACTTGAACCATGCATAGCCAATGTGTCCTCCATTCTTTTAATTTTCTTTTCATGAGAGCTTCTCTGAGTTTGCAGAAATGGTGCATTGGTTAACTTTGTTTCATAGTAATCATTTTACTTCATTCCTACTCTGATGTGTGCCAGGATTTCTTTCGTCTCTGTGTTACGTGGCAGCCTTTTTTAAATTTCTTGATCCGGGCTTGTCCAGATTTTCAGAATCATTTTACTCTACAAAGCAAAAATGGGATGCCACCATCCCCTTAAACCTGGAAAAGTCTTCATCATTTTGGAAGTGCAAGACCCTCCGTTATCACCCTGCCCCTTTTCCTTTCTTCTCTTCTCTTTTCATAAGAGGAAATGTTTGCATCCTGTTCTCTTATGATGTGCTTGGCAATCTGCTAAGGGTTTCACCTGAATATAACACCTGCATCCCTCCAGAAAACCTTTTGTGGTTCTAATTTTTATCCTCATGTTACAGATGAGAAGACTGAGGTTTAGAGTGGTTAATTCACTTGTCTAAAATCTCACAGCTGTAGGCGTTAAGGGGTAAAAACCAACACTAGCAACAACAGTGAAACAAACCAACAACCAAGAAACAATAGCTACCAAGTCTTTGCTGCTTACTGTGCAAACACTCAACTTAACATGAAGACTGGATGGGCTTTGTTGCTAATCACCTCTATTCTACACTGGGGGAAACTGATTTACCCTTGGCCTTTTTTTTTTTGGCCTTGCCTTATTTCTTTCGGACTGTATTTTGGGGGGGGGCAATGTTAATCCACATTTAAGGATGACATCCCCCACATAAGATTATCAATGGAAGGGCCTTGCCTTATTTCTTTCGGACTGTATTTTTTGGGGGGGCAATGTTAATCCACATTTAAGGATGACATCCCCCACATAAGATTATCAATGGAAGAGAATGGGTTGGGAGGGAAGAGAGACTTCTGAGAATTTCTGAATCTCACTGTCTGCTTTGCATTTTGAATAGGCCATGACAGATATGGCATTGGGGTGGTTTCCTCTGTTGTCTGCACCTTACTGGTACTAGTTGTTTGTTCTTGTATCTATTCTCCTCTCCCACCCAGACTTCAATTTGCCCCCTTATGCTGAAGTACCATGTAGGACAAGGACACATTCTTTTGGGAGGAGTTGAGATGAGAATCCTCTGGTTCAAACCAGGTCTGAATGATAACACATTTCATTTGTATAGCAAACATTGGGGTTTAAAACTCATATCATGCATAACAGGTGGGAGGGAGGTTGGTATGCTGGTTTAAGAAAAGCAGCAGCTGAGCACAGAAGTGAGGTTTCACTTGCTCAATACCATAGGGCACACCGGTGGCTGAGGAGACCTGGAGCTCAGGTTCACTGACCATTTTGTTGTTCTTTCCATGGTTCTTTTGCTGTTTTCTCCATGGGAGAGACAGACTGGAATTCAACTGGGCTTAGGCTTTTGCTTTTGGGAATTATTCCTGTATAATTGGTTGGAAAATGGAAAGAATGGGGTGAGGGTGATTGCTAAAGACTGTCTCCAGAAGTACAGAATGGAGACAGAGGATTTCAAGAGAAGGACAAAAATCAGTTAGTTTGGTAGCACATTTTATTGACTTTCCTTGAGCTCTGATCCTTCCTGGGGGAGCCAGGGAGGCTAGAGGGGACAAGAACTATGAAAAATCCAAATGTTAAGACTCCCGCTTCTGGGAAGTGTCCAGTGTGCTCTAACAATGACACAGCTCTTTAAAAAAGCAGTGCACATTTATTCCACAAACATTTCGTGAATGTCTAAGCGTGGCTTGGCTCTGTGCTATGCAGCCACACAAATCTGCCAACTCAAGGGCAACTTCATTCTTCATCTGTCATGTCAGATGGTGCCGCTGTCTTAGCTAATGTCCTTGTCAGTGTGGCGCTTTGCAAAGAGACCACTTTGGGGACCATCTTAGAGAAAGAGAGAGTAACAGATTCATGCCACATAACCGGACACTTTCAGATACCTTCCCCGTGTCTGCCACTTGGTCACAGTCATATTCTAAGTCTGTGGCCACGAAGGTTTCCATGGATATTATAAAGTGCTTTGTGTATTGGAAACTGTGAATAAAAAGGTAAGGGGGGCAAGGCTAACCATCAAGCTCACCCAAACTCTAAACCTCAGACTCTTGGAAGGAATCAGCTGCAGAAAACAGTCCCAGACTGCAAACATACCATCCATGGAATGGCGGAAGGTGAGACAGTTCTGAAGAGGCTGGCGGTTCTGCCGTCCAGGGAGGCCTTGGCTGTACTCAAGTCCACACTGAGGAGTGGAGATTGTTTTTAAGTTTCTGAAAGCAACTTGCTTTCTTCCTGCCACCCGCTCGCCTTGCTCCCTGTGATGAGGCTGGTGCGCTCCTGTGGGTGCTCCCAGTTGACTCCCGAGGGCTAACACCAGCCTCCCTCCTGACAGCAGCACCTCTGCTGCCAGAGCTTATCTGGGAGAGCAAGAGTCCTACCTTTCAGATTCCCCACAGTTTCTGAAAGAAGGTATTGTTATTTTCTCCAAACTGCCCAGGTTAGGAACAAAGGCGGATTCTGGATCTTCTTTAAGCAGGATAGAATTGAATTGGCATTCCTTTAAAATGGCTTGTTATTACAGACGATTTCTGCTAACAATTACCTGACAATATAGAAAGGGGATCTGACTCCTTTGGGGTGTTGTTCAGTTTTCCTTTTCTCGTTTTCTTTTTGTGGAGACTTAAAAAAATTGGTGCGTGGCTGGAGTTTAGATTTCGACAAGCCTCGTATATTACATATGTGACCTATGTGTAAATCTTACTAGACAAATCATTATTTTATACAAGTGTGTGTGTGTGTGTGTGTGTGTGTGATTTCTCAGAGAAAAGAAAATAGGGATATTTTCTTTCCTTTTATAATCAAGTTGTCTCTTCTTGAGAACAGGATTATATGAAAAAGTATGGGTAAGTTGCTAAATTTTGGTGTGTGTGTGTGATTTCTCAGAGAAAAGAAAATAGGGATATTTTCTTTCCTTTTATAATAAAGTTGTCTCTTCTTGAGAACAGGATTATATGAAAAAGTATGGGTAAGTTGCTAAATTTTGGAAACACACATATGAAGAGTATGATAGGATGATTTTGTTTCCCAACTGGATTTGGTGTTTTTTTATTTTCTGATTTGAACAAATGACTTGCATGTAATTGATACTCAACAAATATTTGTTGAAAAGAATTACACTTGCTATGCTTGATGTGTGTAAGTAGAAGGAAGCCCAGACTGTATGCTGGAATTAGTTAAGTGAGAGTAAAATGTTTGATTGTTGGCTTGGGAGATTGGAGAGTGAAGACTTTAATGAAACAAAGCCTAAATAGATGGATCAGAATATTTGGTTAAGACCAAAAGCCAGTTTTTGTCAACACGATGCACCTACACACGCACACACACACACACACACGTATATATATTTATCTTTCAGGTAATAATTCTCAGTCCAGTTCCTTAGACCAAAAATGTGACCTCTTTGTCCCTGTAAATATATTTTGTGACTATCTGTAAAATACTTTGCTTCTCAGCAAGTCAATTTTCTCATATTAAAAATGAAAAGTTGCCTGAGTTTTATATTTAGGCTGCATTGGTTCAGGCCCACTTGGGATTTTGGCTTCTGAAATAAGAGCTGGATTTAAAAAGCCAATCCAAACCAAACACCTGGCATTATTAGCATTGTTATTCCATCAGATCTGTTTGCTTGATAGAGAAGCTGGGGGTGGAATTGGTAGGTGCCCTAAATGCTCTAGCCTGTTGAGAGGTAAGATACTGCTTTAATATCCTCGGAGCCTGACATACTTCAAGAGCTCAGCAGACGATCAAACAAAGATTCCCTGAATACCAGAAGGTTTGGATGTTTGGGGTTCGATAGAAGCTGCCTTGGGATTTTTGATAGGCTGTAACCCTTTCAGAGGCAATATGTGTCCAGACAGGTCATGTCCCTGCAATATTCTTTGTGATGTGTCCCTCATACCAAATACACAGAATCCCTTTTTAGATGAGGATGGATTTGACAGCAGATAGATAGGTTTTTGTTTATTTGTTTCAACCAAAACCAAGTGTCACCTTCCCCTTCCACCCAATTGTTCCTACCTTCCTGGCTCCCTCTTATGGGCCCCACACATTGATTTTAATTTTCAACACTGAGCACCTGACTTAGTGATCTAAGATCACTGACTCAGAAAACAGGAAAGGTCAGTCTGCCTAACACCTCACCCAGCGTCCTGGGATTAGCATCCAAAACAAACATATCAGAGATGGGATGCAGACTCCCAGGAGACAATTCCCACGTGTGAGAAAGCCTAGGAGAAACGGATGGCATTTCTCAAGCTCACTGACGTCACTCAAGTTCATGATCCAAGGCTTTACCTTACAGAGGTTGGTGGTTGGATTTTACCAGAAGAGCAGAAGAACTAGGCTGGTGGATTAAGAGAGGTGCTGGGGGGGAAGGAGAGGAGTTTTTTTCCTGCTAATCAAAGGAGAAACCAAATAAAACGAATGAAGTCCAAGAAAAATAGAACTCTATTGTTTTGGGGGCATAAGATGCTGGCTTGGAGGCTTCATTGAGTAATCCGAGTCACACCCTTTCTCTGTGGGACTGAAGGAATGTTGGCTGTTTCTCTGGAGGCCAGGTGGGAGGTGGGTAGACAGGTCTATGGAGATGAGAATTTCTTGGAGCTATAACTCTCTGAACATCCCCACGGCCGTGCAGCTGGGAGGCTGGGACACAAAGAAGCAGGAATGTGGTGCTGAATCAAGGCCAAGGAGCAGCGACCCTAGTAGGGGAGAAGGAGAGAAGAAAAAAGGTGGAAGAAAAGTAGGGCACAGGGAAGAGGTGACCCCGTTCCTTTTGTCTTCATCTGAACAGGGGCTTCTGTGTCCTCAAGAGCCCCTTGGCTCCCTTTCATTAGGCTATAGGGCGGATACCCAGGGAGAGGTGGCGTGTCTGGGTCTGGGGTGCGACAGGAAGCAGGAAGTACTAGTCATTTCACAAGAAGGCTCGAGACTGGAGGGAGAGCCAGTGAAAACTGGCAGACCCCCAGGGTGGGGTAGGAAAGTCTGGCCCAGTGTGGAGAACACTTGGCTTTGCACGGTTCTGTGGGTATGTTCAAAACCAGGGCAGTCCACAGAGCTGTGCTGCCAGCTCACCTGAGACACCACCTTCCCTTCCCATCCTTGATTGTTTCTCTGCAGTGACATGTCTGCTGCTGGCGGCGAACTTCTGCAGCCCGAGGAAGGACGAATGTGACCAGATGTCTTGGCAGGATGGTCTGTCCCAAGAGCAAGTCCTTAACTATCATTCTGATGGACACACGAAGGCTCCTGGTGGACTCTGCCGCCTGATTTTATCCCTCCTTTCCCCTCTCTCCTTCTCCTTTTCAGATTTTAGTGAGAATCCTACTCGTGTAGACATAGCTCTGGAAATGCTAGTAACTCTCCTTTTGGGAGAGTTTCATTATTGGGTCAGGTGATGGTCCATTTCCTTCAACATGTCCATCTCTTCTGTGGATCTTTGTCTTATTCCTAGACTGGGGATCTCTTTTCCAAACTCTGGCTCCAGTTCTCCAAACTCCAACTCATCTTCGACAACCATCCATGGTGAAGACTCAGGACATGCCCTTTCTTTCCATCTTGGATGCAGAATTGAACAGATTTATCAACAGTGTCCTGTCTCGATGGATCTGAAGCTTTATCCCTATGAGAAAGGCAAGATTATTAGGGTGCTTTCCATTTCTATCCTAAAACACTTGTTCTACAGTTGGATTTGTTTTAGTTCCCAGGTCTCTGGATTTATGCTTAAGGAATTATTACTGATGTAATGTACAGCAGTATCTGGGATTCAGAATTCCTGGATTATCTCTTTCTTTTGGTCACCTTGATCTGTGACTTTGGAAAAGCTATGCCACATCTCTGGGCTTCAGTTCTATCTCTTATCTCTTACTCAAAGGAGGCTCTTCATTAAAAGTTAGTGTCCACCCAACTCTTTCTTCTGCCTTTGCCAAGGTCGGGAGACTTACCTTACAGATCTTTGGCATGCTCCCTTGTGGAGGAGTCTGGTTAGAGTGAGTTTGGAGAAGCTTAGGATGAGGGGAAAGTTGGAAGCAGTCAAGAACTTTTAGGCTGAAAGATGTCAGTCTACTTGCTTTTGAGAAAACCCATGACTTACCTAGAAACAGAGAAAAGCTAATTATCTATGGGGCACCTACCCCAGAATCTTTAGGGTTTAGAATTTGTGTGGCATCCACCATGGAAAATATCATTGAGCTGAACAGGCGAGGGATGAACCAGTCTGGGAATATTTCCACAATGTCAATAGCCATGTTTACAGTACAGCATATGGACAGAGTTTAGGTTTGATAAATTTCCATCACTTTTTTAAAAAAAAGATGATCCAGCCAATGCAAGGTATACCTTAACAAGTGCCAGTGTCTGAATTCTGTTTATCTGATATGACTCAGAAGTACCCAATTATGGTATTTTAACATCTCCCATTTCCCTATCACAACCATGCCACCCAGTGTTCTTAATTAAAAATTTGAGTACTCAAAGCAATGCTTTGCAGAAGAGTCTTTGCCAACTACCCAGAAAATTCCTCTCCAAGCAAACCCTTGTCTTGGGGTGCTGCCTTCAGTGCTAGGGCAGTAGCAATGGCCTGAGCTGTTTAAAGAATAGACAGTAGGAAGCCAGGGCAATGAGACTCACTTATTATTGGTTATGTGCTCAGCTATAATTGGGTGCTGATTGGGTGCCCTCTGTAAAAATACTGCCACTGCTGATAATATTAATAATCCTTGAATTATTTGTTGAAAATCCCCTATGAGTAAAAGCTTTGTGCCAAGTGCACCATATACACTCTTGCTCATTTCAAAAAGCACCATGGGCAGCAGGCTTGAGCTTCTGGCCTGATTCTCTACATGGGGGAAACAGTAGTGCCTCCTGCCTGAGGGTACCGGAAGGCTTAGAGCTAGTGGGTGTCATGTGGAAGAATTCCTGGCATCTAATAAGCACTCCCTAGAGGTTAGCTGGGTTAGCTCTTATGCCGGTAATAAATTGAAGGCAAAACTCGGTCTCAGAGCAGTAAAGTAACACATCCAGAATCACATAAGCCAGTAAGTGGAGGGGCTGAGATTGAAACCCAGGTCTGTCTGTTATTAAAGCCTGAACACTTTTCATCTCTAAAGAAGACCTCGAGAATCCCTGGATTGCCACTTGAGCAACCATGTGGTACCAATCTCCTGGAGGGGCTGAGATTGAAACCCAGGTCTGTCTGTTATTAAAGCCTGAACACTTTTCATTTCTAAAGAAGACCTCGAGAATCCCTGGATTGCCACTTGAGCAACCATGTGGTACCAATCTCCCATGCCACAGGTTTCCCATTTCAGTTATCTTCAAAAATGTTGTATGGAGAAAAGAATAAGAATTCGAGAGTCATGTGTGAGAGACTATGAACTTAAAAATATGTCTCCTGGTGGTTATTGTAGGATTCTTTCAATTTTTTTGATATTTAAAAGTTTTTATAATAAAATGTTGGGGAAAAACATATGGTGCATGGAAGCAAGATGAGGCTTCCCCAGCAGGCAAGAGGGACTTTGCACGGGGATCTCTAATCTCAGCGTTTCTAGAGTGAAGAAAGAGCAGAAGTGGCCTGAAGCTCTGAGCACCTATTTTAGGGGACTGGCCCCTGACAGTTGCTCAGCCTGATTCAAGGACATTCGCTCTGGGTGGAAATAGGTTCTGAGGAACAAAAAGCCTCTTTTCTCAAAACCTTGCCGATCTACACATTACATAATGGAGAGTTATGTGTCTGCTGGGAGGTTGGCAGGAGCCTGAACGTGACATGTTGATAATACATAGAGTCTTGCATGCAAACTTTGTTTATACGCTGGGCCCTCCCTCTGAGTCCAGGGGCAGGTAGCAGGCTGCATAGCCTCCGTGAGAGCCTGGAAGAGTCAGCATTTTATAGCCACACATGTTTATTTTGCTGTCTAACTATGTTAGCCATTGTGGATTTGGTTAAAGCTAAGCACTGGAGAGAGAATGGAGAAAGCATCTTTTGATATAAAAGCAGCTCCACTGCCACATGTATCTTCCTTGCCAGGTGGCATCCCTGCCCATAGAGAAGGGGACACCTATGGTCAGAAAGGAGACCTTGCTTTGAACCTTTCTCTACTTGCCTAAAAATTTGGTTTGGATATGAATGTCTATTTAAATATTCAACCAAGTTTTATGTCAAAATTGGCTGTCGGCTTTTGAGTCCTGAGAACTGGAATCCCATCTCTGAAGGGAAAGTAGAAAGATCCATTCCGGTCTGTCACTTCCAAGCCATCAGATCTGAGTGGGAAAAGAGACCAGCCCTTTACCATCCCAGCCAAGAGGGAGCTCAGGCCTCAGGTCGAGGCAGGTTCCCATGAAGCAGCCAAATGTTTGCAAAACAAGCGCCAGGAAGAAGAGGCTCGCTCTGCAGAGACATCCCAGGGTTGCGACAGTCTTGGAAGGTGCAATGGGGAGCTGATGGAAGAGTCCTGGGAAGCTAAGCCTGGAAGACAGCTGCGTGGGCAGAGCCGGGGTCCTTCTGCTCATGGCCTGGGACGCGGTGTGCTGAGAGCAAGGAAGGGCTAACTGGCTGGGATAATTGTCTGGTGTTTATATTTGAAAAGGGATACTACGCTTCCAGGATAATTCCCTCCAGCCTCCTCTTGGGCTAAGATTTCCAATTGGTCTAGAATCCTGTGGAGAAATCAGGGGCTGATTACCTGGCTGACTGGGCTGCAATCACACCTTTCAATACTAATTATCTGCTCCTTGAGCTCAATGACATTGAGCATCCAGGCTCTGTCTGGGGCAAACCTCACTCAGTGGTTTGCATCACTGGCTTAAGACAATGATTCAAATGGACAAAGTACCCGCACTGCGCCTTGATAAGCAGGAAATGAACGCTTGTTTGCAAATAAGATTGGGAAACGTGATCAGCTTCTTGTTCGGCATCGGTCTTTGGGTAACTAGCCTGATAATACTAATGTAGAAATAATATGTTAGGAGACACCACCGAGGGAACCTATTCTATGGATCTGCTTTCCTCCTCCCTGACCCCCGACTTTCTAGAGCAAAGGAAGAGGTAAACAGAATATTTTTTTTCCCCCTTCCCCTGGAAGTATTCTAGCTTGAATGTTTCTTTGTGGGGATTTGGAAGAAGGGGTACCAGCTTGATATAAGAGATCTTTTCAGTATTTGGATTTGTTCATATACATGGCTTTTTCTAGATGCTCATCTCTATTGTCTGCCTTCTGTGACTCTTTCCTCCAGGAAGCCCTCC
>NW_007731993.1:118294-124921 GCF_000696425.1 Galeopterus variegatus
ATGCATTTGGAGTGTTTGACAGCTCATGGAGGAGCCAGTTGGGGGCTTGGTGAAGGGAGAGAGAGATTATAGGATAGAATCTGGCTGGAGCTGCTTAGATTGTCGTCCATCTTAATGTAGCCGTTCTGGTGAAGGGGTACTGGAGACCGGTAGTAAATATTCATGGTCTTAAATCTTTTGGGAATGTTACTTTCAAATTCTAACATCTTGATCATAAATTAGAGAAGTGCAGTGTTATGGGTTGAATTGTACACCCCCCCCCCCGCAAAGATGTTGAAGTCCTAAGTCCGAATACCTCATAACACGTGTGACCTTGTTTGGAAACAGGGTCATTGCAGATGTGATTAGTTAAAATGAGGTCGTGCTAGACTAGGGTGGACCCCCTAATCCAATATGACTTGTGTCCTTATAAAAAGGGAAAATTTAGAGACAGTCACTTACAGAGGGAAGAGATGTGAAGGCACAGGCAGAACTTCATGAGATGTGGGAGGCTTGGTGTCAAGCACCTGCAAGCCCAGGAGCACCTGTGGTTGCCAGAATCTAGGAGAGCAGCCTGGAGCAGATCTTTCTCTAGAACCCTTACAGGGAATGTGGCCCTGTTGATACCTTGATGTTGGACCTGTGGCCTCCAGAACTGTGAGAGAATATATTTCTGTTGTTCTAACCCCCCTAGTCTGTGGTACTTTGTTATGGCAACCGTAAGAAACAGATACATCTAGGGTCCACAGATTCACATAATTTGGAGAGGGACAGTGGTATCCACCTACTCACGCAAAACACACGCGTTCTTTGGCTTTCCAGCTTAGGCACTGGGAGGTTCTCAGGATTCTTCGTCTGTGACCACCGGAGTCTTGGAAGTCCCTGGCCTATCCTGGAGGTGGTCGAGTGTCTGGGGACTAAATCAACCACCAGGATGCCTTCAGCCATATCATGGAAAGAGGCAGGATGTGATTGAGACAGCTGTTGCAGTGATGGACTTCCACTTTGAATTCCTACTCCATCCTCTTAGCCTCTCTCCTTTAACTCTGGAAGGGCAGCAAGAGAAAACTGCTTAGGAGCAGGGGCTTACTTTAGAGTCAAGTATGGTCTAAGCCACAGATGGTTTTCATGGATTTCCTTACCTGCTTGTCCTATCTCGGGGCCCTTTGAGATAGATTAGACTCTTCCCTCTGGCACTCCTCCCGTACCAAATACAGCTGGAACCCAGGGGAAGGAGAAATGTTCTGAGCTGAGAGTGGCGTGTGAACCTCACCGTTGTCTCTGAGTCACTATCCCGAAAATCACCAAGCCCACTAGGTCCTGATGTAATTCTTTGTCTACTTGGCTTCTGCTGTATGATGGGAAAGACAAGCAAGGAGGAGATTCTTTTTGTCCTGGCCCTTACTTTTTGCCATGTTAGTGTTTAAAACCATTAGAACCATAGAGCTATAAGGGTCTTCAGAAATCAATATTAAAACTTCCTTATTTTCACTTGAGAATGCTGAGGTCCAAAGAGGGAGCAGAACTGGCTCCAGATGCTCTTGCCTTGGCAGCACTGGACTTTGTAGCCACGTGTTCTGAACCTTGCTCTTAGTTTCAAATGATGGCACCATTCCTTCATTTTCTCTGCAAGTTTTCAGGTTTGCCCTGTGATTTGATAATTCCTCAGTGCTCTGTCTTCCTCAAACTCCCATCCTCCTGCTACTCGACAACCTAGGTTCTTCTCCTTTTCTCTGCAAAGCCTGTCCACTCTCCTTGGGCTGCTTTTATCAGAAAGGAAAGGAGAACTGATATTTGTTGAGTACCTGCTCTTGGCCACACATCATGCTGAGTAATATAGGGAAAGCAAAGAAGACGACTGTGGCTCAAAGAAGTCAAAGCCATGCCCAAGATCATGCAGCTATTAAGAAGTAGAGCCGGAATCCAAATTCCTCTGGGGAGGCTCTTTCTCCAGCTGGAGAAAGGGGACCACACCCATGGTACCATGCTTGGGTGGAGTTGCACTTGGCAAAGGGAGAGTGTCAATGGCACCTCCATGCTGTCCTTCCACTCTCTGCCATGTTCTTCCAGCTCTACTGTTTCTTGTTTCCATGTCTACAAGAGCATTTTCATTCAAAAGCAGCCATGCCTGCTATCTGTAAAAGAGGTGACTTATTTTTTTTCCTGTTCCAAACCTTCCCAACATAAATAGAACACTCCATGGAGGTGGCACACACAGACTTCCCCCGTCTCTCCCTTACAGGTCCAGCATCAGAGTCAATGCAAATCAACAAATATTTGGTGGGCACCCACCATGCCCGAGGTGAAGGCAGTGATGTGTGAGCTCCTCTATTTGAGTTGGTTACTAGCCTCGAGGGAGATGACTCAGGTGCTGCTCAGCGAGTCAACAGGCCAAAAATAAGGATGTTCTAGGAGGAAACCAGCCACTGGCCACCTCAGTCCACCTCCCAGACTTTCCTGTCACGTCTCTGCACTCCTGGCCGGCTCCTGTTGCTACCCCCACTGCCACATCCTGCTCACTCATTTGGGAGCCGTGGCTGAGATTTTGCCCCACCTGCCTCTAAAATGGCCTGGATGATGGAGTGGAAAGACTGGGAGCTGGGCTCCTGACTTCCCACCCTCCTCTGCTGCAGGAATCAGGTGGATGGGGGGACACAGAGCCTCAGGTCTGTATTTGTAAATTAGGAGGTTATACTTAATAATAAAATGATTCCCTCTTCCAGTTCTAAAATTTTATAATTTTTTTTATACCAATCTTTGTTCAATCACTCTCTTTAAGACCTTGTCTGTACTGCTTTAATTTTTTCCTAATTCTAATTCACTCTGATCTTCAAAGCACTTAACCCAATTGTAATTGTATTATTTTATGCTCTTTTAAAAATATTCCTGGAATAGTTTCATAATTGCATATTTTTTTTTTTTTCTGAGTAAGTTTGTTAGCTGTCAAGTGTAGAAAGGCATCATTCCTTAATCCGTAATCCAGTGCACTGGACAAATCCGCATTGTACGAATAGAACTTAATTGTGAATCTCTGTGTGTTAACTTGTTATTGACAATACTTTTCATCCAGTCTGCTGTCAAATTCTTAGGTGTTTTAGATATTTTTATAAACACACTCACATACGTATACAGATAGGACAGATTCCTAAGCAGATAAGGGAAAAATATTATATAGTTGATGTAGTATTCTGGCCCCAGATTATAAAGTACACAATAAAGAGTTCGAAGTTTTGTGATGTACTTTCTGGCAACAATACCATTTGTTTCCTTGGCATTTTGAGCCATCCATCTTTCTGCCACTGACATTTATGGTTCACCTGAGCTCAGCTGGAGATCAAATTGCCCACGGGGACAGGGATTCTGGGTTCTAGCAGCTGTTAATGATCTCTCTCTTGAACTAATCAAGCCTAGACAAAGCAAGGACATTTGTTCATTAATTAAACAGATACTGATTGTTCTTTATCGAATTCCAGGCACTGGACTGCTGCTGCAGAGAGCTGTCCTTAAGGAGTTCAAGTTTGGACAGAAAGACAAAGCAAATAAAAATGATGAAAGATTGTGATAAATACTCAAAGGAAGCAAACAGATGTCCATGGCAGAGAATAATGGGGGTGGAGTGTGTGTGGGGTTCTCTCCTTTAGAGGGGTAGCTAGGGAAAAGCTGAGAAGATGACATTTAAGCTGGAACCTGAAGGATAAGGGGAGCCACTCACAATGAGGGAGAGGGCATCCCAGGCAGAGAAAAAGCATGTTCCAAGGTTCTGAGGTAGGGAAGACTTTGGCATGTTGGAGGAAGCAGAAGCATGAGGACAGTGTTGCATGCTCAGCACCCGCTCGCTTAGGCCTAGAAAGGGCACATTATAAGCATGAATTCCAATCTGCACAATAACCTTAAGAGGCAGGCATAGCTTTCCCCATTTGGATGTGGCACCTATGCCACAGGAGCTAAGTAACCTTTTCAAGTGCACACCACTAGAATGTGGAGAATCCAAGTATGTGCCCTTTCCCTCCTGCCATACTTCAAGGCCTGCAGTTGGCCTGGGTGTGTGTCTCTGTAAGGAAGTCAGAATGGATCACCTGTCAGAACTGGGGAGGCTGGGGCTTGGCTGGCAGGATGTGGAGTATGTGTATTTTCTGTTTATTCTTGAAGTTTACTTCCCTGCAAATACATGCCTAACTGCTATGCACTTTTCACAAGGAAGCCACCGCCAGCACTCCATCGCTCATGAGAAATCCTGCAAAAACAAATCCATATCCTCAGTGCAAACCCTAGGTGCCAGTAAGTCAGGCCTGCACTGGCTGGGCAGCCCAGAGCTAAGCAACAATCTGGTCCTCAGGAAGTGAGGGAAGAAAAACAATTTTAAATTCCAGGCGTCCAGGGCCTCTTACAGACGGACATTGTTGGGAGAGGGGAAAACTAAACTGTGTAAAGGAGCCCGGTGGCGCCTCTGGAAAGGGGAGAGGATATTGAGGTTAGGGGCTGCTGTTCGGGGTGTGTGAGCTGTGGGGATGGGGACGAGTAATCTGAAGAAAGAGCCAAGCGGTGTGCTCATAGGAGCTTGGGCAGCTCTCCTTTAAGCACCTCGGTTACCTCATGTAATGAGGTAAACTTATCATGTAATGTAATGATAAGAATAATATCTGCCATGGATCTCTCAAGTTGTACATATGAATGAGGACAGGCTAAGAGAAGGGCAACATATTCTTTAGATGTCAAGGATTGTAAAGGAGGGCTGCCTCCTTCTTTCAAAATGTTGTTGGCCCCACTATGTCCTAATAAGTTTCACCCTCCTAGGAATAACCACCTGACTGGAGCCCTGGAGTTTCCTGTTTCCAAAGGCGAGGGTGGTGGTGGATGCTTCTCAAGAGTGATCTAGGCTAGGTTAACTTCCTGAAAGGCTTTGGTAGCTGCAGGATGGTATCAGCTCGTCAAGGTTGAAAGCAACAGGCGCCACCATGGAAAGATGGGGCAGGGCAATTTTAACATCTTGACATTGATGAAGACCATGACGAAGATGGTGGCAGCGATCACTTACTGAGTTGACTGAGCACCACTGCATGCCTGGAAAACAGCACTAGGCACTTCATTCTCGTGATCTAATTTAATGCTCACAACTCTATCAGGCAGGGGCTAGGGCGATCACAGACAGGAAGCTTGAGGCACACAGGGGTTGATAATTTGCCTAGTGTTATGCCGCCATGAAGTGGCAGAGTTGAAACTCAAAGCCATATATAACCTGACTTCAAAAAGGATGGTCTACTGATACTATGTGAGGGTACTTCAGAAAGTTTGTGCAAAGGTAGAATAGAAAGATAATACAAATCTTTCCGTGAACTTTTTGAAGTATATGAATAATTCTTAAGACATGAACCTTAAAATTTGAGTAAGCAATGCTCATCTTTCTAATAGACTTGTATAAGCACATATGAACTATACTTAACATTTATTAGTAAAAAAGTTATTTACCGTATAGGACTGCTTGATTTGAACTTCAGAGAAACAAAATATTAATATATAATAAAAAAAAGTGTCAGCTGAAGGCTGGTGGTGCTATTTATTTTCTGCCGTATGCTTTTTAGTTCAGGGAAAGTTAGCCAGAGAAAGGAGGAGTAGGGAAAATATGTTCCACATAGTGGGAACAGCTCATGCAAAATCCAGGTATCAAGAGGACACGTGGCAGGTTCTGGGAACCGCGCGTCAGTGACAGGGCTGGTGGAGATATGGGGCGGGTGAGATGCAGCTGGGAAAACAGGCGGAGGCCAGATCAGAAAAGGCCTTCTGTACAAAGCTAAGGACTTTGTAATTTATCGCAAACCAATGAAGGCCACAAAGCTGGAGAGAGACATGATCCGATTTGCATTTTAGAGTGATCATATCGGTGGCGATGGACACTTCTCATGCTTTAACCCCAGAGTCATTTCTTCCCCATTCAGATCGCAAGACCAGATGAATATTTTTACTTCCTAGTTTAACACTTCAGGGAGACTCTGAAGGGTTATGCGGGGAGCGGAGCTGACCATAGTCATGGGTGCTGCCCTGCCCTAGCTCAGGAGAAGGTGGGCACCCTTCCCTGCCTTCCACACAGGCCTGTGCTCCTTGCATTCATTTTCCTTTATGGGACACTGAAAAGACACATGCCGAGCTTCGGGGCTTCCAGCTGACTGATTGTCAGCCTATTGATGGTTTGCCCCGAAGGATGCTCAGCTGAAGCTATTTGGCATGGGCAATGCTATGAGGCTGTGAGTGATTTTTTTCTTGTTTTCTTTTACCTTAGCTGTAAGTCATCCTGCGCATCAGGAAGGAGCAGGTTGATTAAGAGCTGTGGCATCACTTTACTTAATAACAACACGGAAATGTTTCTTCATCTGCCGCTAGCACTTAAATCCCTAAATGTAGTCTTTCCCCCCAACAGCAGGACAGTTAAGTGACAGGTGAATGGAGATTTTAAAAATTGGGCATATTGGGGTTGAAATGTGTCAAATCTGCTGACGTCTCTCTGCGACTCTGCTCTTCCCTGAAGTCAAAGACACCAGCCCCTCTCGGTTCAGCCCCCACTCCAGAGGCAGGAAGAGGGGTCTGTAGCCCAAAACTTGTTTTTACATTGGGAGTTCTTGTTGTTTTTTTCTGATTCAAGTGTCCAAATACTAA
>NW_007731993.1:125111-130018 GCF_000696425.1 Galeopterus variegatus
GGGTTGCGATCCGTTGCCGGACACGGAAAAAGACAAAAGACAAAAAAAAAAAAAAAATTGGGCATATTGGATTTGAAATGTGTCAAATCTGCTGACGTCTCTCTGCGACTCTGCTCTTCCCTGAAGTCAAAGACACCAGCCCCTCTCGGTTCAGCCCCCACTCCAGAGGCAGGAAGAGGGGTCTGTAGCCCAAAACTTGTTTTTACATTGGGAGTTCTTGTTGTTTTTTTCTGATTCAAGTGTCCAAATACTAAATACAAATTTCACGGGGCTCAGTAGCTAAGGCCAACCAATTGGGATGGAAGACGCTGGTAATGACTGTGCCAGGAAGCAGGGCCAGGAATTTCCTTCCTTGGTGCTTCATAGGTGACGGGTCTTCAGAAGGTGAAGGACTGTTTGCAGGGTGGACCTTAGTGACCTGCATGAAGCCTGGGAAACTTCACAGCTCCACTTCGAACTCCTCTGTAAGAAGTCAGAGCAAACATGGGAGGTAATGACTAAATCATGTCTTAAACCCTCTCCATGGGAGTCAAAGTCCACTCCCAGCTGTTCGACCTGGACATTTGGAACGTGGGTGTGAGCATTTGACTTCCATTTTTGAAGGGGGAGTCCATTGGATGATAACTCACCACCACCTTTTGGCCAAAGGGAGAAGGGAAAGGAGTAAAAATGGCAGAACATGTTGTGTAGCGTTTTAATTAGTTAAATGGTTCAGCAGCCCCAATGACATATTTGAAAGTTGGCCATTAAAAGATTGGTTATAATTACACATTTGTCTTCCGTTTTCTCAGTCTGAATTTACTTCAACTACTAAATCTTATCTGTGTTAGCAGTAATGGTTAACTTACGGTGAAAGCAGTATATCACGACGAAGCAAACCTATGGATTGAAAACACATGGGATTTGAAACTGGTTAAGAATATTTAGACTAGTTAGTTCTCCAGTAAGAGAAATTTCAAATATCAAACCCCAAGACTGCTCACTTTCATCAGTCTTAAATGATTGATTCTTGGACTAGTCCATTGATACATTTATTCAGCCAATATTTATTGAGCCATTCGTACATGGTAAATATTGTTCTAAATGCTAAGAACATAGCTATGATTAAATTAATTAAATTAAGATCTCTGTCCTCATAGAGCTTACATTCTAGTAGGAGAGACAGATCATAAGTAAATATACAAATACACAATCTGGTGCTGGGAAGAAAATAAAGTAGATCTGGGTGATGGTGAGTGTTGGGTGGTCCAGGGTGTCACTTTACAGTGGGTGGCCAGGGAAGTCCTCTCTGAGGAAGTGGCATTTGAGCAGGATCTTGTATGGCATGAGAGAGAGAGACAAAATGCAAGCCTCCAGTAGTAGTACTGTAGCTGTTTTATAAAATAAATTTTTCCTACTGTGCATTCAACTTTACATTTCAAAAAAAAGTACAAGATCAACACTGACAACCATGTAGTCACAAGAACGTCACTCACCGAGGCTTTCGAGCTATTTTAATCTACTTGCTGTGGCAGGAGGGAGTAGGTGGGGTAGATGGTCCATAAAACTATTTGCTCCATGGGCATAATCTTCTGACTGGGGATTTGAGGTCTGCTGAGTGATTCGCTGTTTGTTCTTCTGAATTAAATTAGAATTGGGCAGTCTCCATTTCGCGGTTTTGTTCTTCAGCCTCTGGTGGACCAGAGCATCAGCCAGTTTTCATTTGTGTTGATTTCCTTGGAGGAAAAAGTTGTGGCAGAAGCTGCCCAATATGTGCGAAATATAACCTTTCCTGGTTGATGGCTGGCAGCAGACTCTGTTTCCATTAGCCCGTCCATGGAGTGGCTTGTTCAGTCTGATTTTGAATGTCGTACAACACAACAGTGATCATGCAGCGGGTTTCTATGTACTACCTACGGCTGGGTCAGGACAAAAACTGTAAAGACAATGTCATGTGTAATTTACCAGGCAGGCGAGTGTCTTAGGTAAGGCTGGACTCTTCCTCCATGGAGATCCAGAATGAGATGAACACTTTTGCTTGAAGACAGGGACTGATTTGGGCAGTATCTTTTGCCTTCTTCCAGCCCGGGATTCAGAGAAAGTTTACATGAAAATGTTCCTGAGGTAAATGTCACTGTGAGTACAGGTAGATGTTCTCAGGGCATCCTTGGTCATAGGTAAAATTTTAACTCTGTTCAGAGCCAAATTTTAAATTTTGGCAAAAACATGTTTTGCAACTCGAAACTTCTCTTTCTGCTTTACCCTGATTAGTTGTTAGTTGAAACTTCCAGCATCTCAGCTCTGTACCCCCTACTCCTGACTGCTAACTTCCAAGCCCAGGATTGCACCCAGAGTAGACATTTATAACAGCTGTAGGAAGATAAGTGGAGAAAGAGGAGGGACAGCAGAAGGGGAGGGAGGGAGGGAAAAAGAGACAGAAGAAAGAAGAAACTTCTAATCCACTTGGTTCTAGACTTGGAGATAACATTTCTCTATGGGACACGGTTCATGCCTTAGGAATTAGAACGATCAGGTTCAAATCTTGATCCCCTTCTGAAAACACTGACTTTAGACAAATGACTTAACCTTTCTGAGCCTCAGATTTTTCTCATCTGTAAAGCAAGAATGTGAGAATTGATTTTGGTGAAATAACTTCAGTGGAATGCTGCTGCTAAAGTGTTTTTAGCAAATTGCCCAACACACAGTAAGCACTCAACCCGAGAACTGTTTTATTATTACTTCACTTAGATACTAAGACCTCTGTTTCAGGACTGGCACTGCCTGAGTTGGGGTAAAGTCATACCACATATCCCAGGTCCACAAAGGCTGTGGCTTTTTGTAGTTAAGAGGTTTGAACAACCTCAAAGCTTCTATGATACAAGAATTTCTTAGAGATTCAGGTGCCAGCAAAGCCATCAGAAGCTGTAATGGTTAAGTTTATGCGTCCACTGGGCAGGTCATTTAATGCCCAGTCATTTAATCAAAGATTAATCTAAATGTTGCTGAGAAGGTCTCTTGTGGACATGGTTAACATTTGCAACCTGTTGACTTTAAGTAAAGGACATTAACCTCAATAATGTAGGTGGGCCTTATCCAATCAGTGGAAGACCTTGGGAGCAAAAACAGCTTTCCTGGAAGAGAAATTCTGCTTTCAGACTACAGTGCAGCATCAGCTCTCGCCTGGGTTTCCAGCCTGCCCTATGACTTTCGGATTTTGTAGGCCCACAATTGCATGAGCCAAATCTTGAAAATAAACAAAAAAAATTTGTATTTATATATTATAAATTATTATATTGTTGTGTATAAAATTTATTTTATATTACATAATTATACATTACATTTGTGTAATATAATAATTATAATATTATATGAGGATACTTCAAAAAGTTCATGGAAAAATGGAATTAAAACATAATATGAATCTTCCCATGAACTTTCTGAAGTACCCTTATATTATTTATGAATAAAATTTGTGATGTTATTATATAATATTATTATATTATATATGTTATATATCAAATTACAAATTATTATAAAAATGAGGATACTTCAAAAAGTTCATGGAAAAATGGAATTAAAACGTAATATGAATCTTCCCATGAACTTTCTGAAGTACCCTTATATTATTTATGAATAAAATTTGTTATGTTATTATATAATATTATTATATTATATATGTTATATATCAAATTACAAATTATTATAAATAAAGTTGGTATTATATATATATATATATACATGTAATCTGCTCTTGATTCTGTTTCTCTGGAGATCCCTAACTGATACAGAACATTCTGGCTTAAACATGTATACAGTGTAGACACTTTTTAGCAGGAATCTTCTTCCAGCTCATCTATTACAGGAATCCAGAGTCGAGTTCTTCATGACGACTGAAAAGAGGACGAGGCAGGAGCTTCTGACTAGGCGGGGACCAGTGTGGGAAAGGGCTTCCGAACACTAACCTGAAAAGGGGATTTCAGGTTGGGATGGACGACAGCCCAAACCCCAGACTAGTGTTTAGTCCCTGAAGGCTCCGTGGAGAAGTAAACAAGTTGGGTGGAGTGTGAAGTTTTGCTTGTTCCATTGCTTAGGTTTCTTGAGCCTTTCCCCAAGCTTGGTTGTAATGGTTTGTTTAAAATTAGCTCTTGTTTGGCCTGTGGAGAAAGAGTGAATCGCAGAGTCTGGGTTGGACTCTGAGCCTTTTGCATTTGAGGTTCTGAGGACTGTATCATTTGTCTATTTTGAAAGTAGAGAGACATAGGCCCAAGACTGCCATGTGACCAAACCTCTGTCCTTGTGGTCACAACTGGCCAGAAACCTAAATGGAATTGGAAGCTGGTCTGATTTGGGAGAGAGAGAAATCCATTCTATCCCAAGTAGGGCTTCCTACCTCCCGTGCTGAGGTGCCTGCAATTTGCTGGGAGAATTATTTATTTCAGGCATGACCTATAAGCAGTTGCTCCATTGCAAAAGGTCTCATCCAAAAAATGTCCATTTAATTTCATCACTGCCCATAAGCACACTGCCATTTAATTTCATTGTTAGGATTAACTTCTATCACCTCAAGCAGGGTCACCTCAGAACAAAGCACAGGATAGGTAAGCTTGGACAGGCAGCAAAGGAAGGTTGGGATACTAATTGCCTATTTACAAAAGAAGTCCTGTCTAGCTGGGAGTCAACATGAAATCATCAGGAGCTGGAGAGCAGAGGTTGCTGATCGATGGTTTTCTGTAAGGGAACAAAAGAGCAGAAAAGCATATTTTCATTCACATCACAAGTATGTTTTCACCTGGCATGAAACCTTTGACTCTGGGGTTGTTTTTTTTTTTTTTTTTTCCTTTTTGTCTTTTTTCGTGACCGGCAATGGATCGCAACCCTCAGTGTCGCTCCCGTACCGGACCGGGACCGGCAACGGGATCACAACCCTC
>NW_007731993.1:130660-143738 GCF_000696425.1 Galeopterus variegatus
GCCGCCATGCTTCCCAAGCGGCGCACTTATACAGTGCGCCACCGGGCCGGCCCCTGGGGTTGGTTTTATCCTCGATATCATTGCTTTGCCCTTTCCTGTAAAGTTGGATTTGATTCCAGTGTCAGAGTAGGGCTAACCGTGGCTGACTACATACTTGGCCTGGTCCTTGTGAAAATATCTAAGCTATTATTGAGTTCAGGGCTATTGCTGATTGGTGTCCTAAGTGGACTTGAATTGTATGTCTTTATTCAAATAAAGAAACATATCAGCAAGCTGTAATGCAAACGTGTTGTCAGCTTGGGTAGTTTAAGTCTGATACCACACATACATGTATCCACAGACATGCATACACAGACACAGTACATCCATACACACACGCACACACACACAGACATGCACACACAGAGAGCACATGCACACACACACTCACACACACACACCCTCACACGTGACTTTACCATATTAGAAGCTGAGTTTAGTTAATTCATTGCAATTTCAGCAATGTTTGATTTCTTTGCCAGATATCAATGGTAAAAACAGAAGTGATGAAAAGTGATCAGCTTTAGTTACTTGGTACATTTTAAGACCTTTGGTTGGCAGTTCAGTTTCATGGACACCAAAAAAGAATAATCTTTAGGGAAAAATTAGTTTTGTAAGACTGTTAGGATTGGAATACTATGGATATAGTTAAAAAAAAAAAAGAAACGACTGGAAAATTTGCTTTAAATTTATGTTATATTACATTTATGAAAAAGACTTCTAGACTCTCATCATAGAGACAGTAGATTTCTGTTCCAATTGCAGATAACTACGTAATCTGTTATTCAGTTAAGAAAGTTTATATAGTTTCTGTTTAAATAAATAAATTTAAGCAATAAAAAATATTGTGACTGAAGCAATTACCCAGTGTCCAGTCCCTGCTATGTCCTTCCTAACAGAACCCTGATTTGGTTGAGGTTTATGCAGTGATGTGTCAGGGAACTTGGGTGAGGAGGATCCTAAGGGAAGGAGCTTGATTGATCTGAGCCAATTGTGAACTTCCCTTTGCTGGTGATTGGCTTAGCAGTGGGCATCCTAAACTTGGCATATGGAAGATGATGGAAGTTTGCTGGGGGGTCTTGGAAAACATTACACAAAGATGTTCAGCAAAATTGGCCTTTCCTTTTTGCCTTGAGTATTGCCGTGTAAGAAGCAAAGCTCGATACCGCTGCAGACGATTTGCAATCGAGAGGAAAAGTCAAGAGACTTAACCCTCCCTGACGCCACCTACCTCCAGACATACCCATGTATCCTTATCATTTAAACCACTTTTACCGGGTGTTTTGTTACTTGTAGCCAAAAACAGTCCATTGATACACTTTGTAATGTTAATTCAGAGGAAAAATACATACCAGTAAAATTTAGTTTTCATGTTTTTTTTTCTTGCCTTGAGTAAAGTGTAATGGAATGGAAAAAAGTTGATTGTACTTTTTGTAACTTGAGTAGCCATCATCTAAGAATAAAGCAACTTGGAAAACATGCACATATACACGTACACACACACACACACACACACGCATCCAGATCCAGTCTCAAGGTTGATGTATTGGAGTTCACAGGCTTTGGTTGTTTCACTATTTGCATATCTAAAAATTGATAAAGGACCTGAGAGACCTGGGCCCTAAGTGTTTATAGCTTCTTGTATACAAGCGTGATGAGTTGAAAATGCATAAATGGGTAGGAAAGGGAGAAGAGAGACACAGGTAGTAATGTGAGTGGATAATCACCAGGGATAAGCAAGTCTCAGCTCTGTAGGGACTTTTCTCCTTTAGCCACATCACGTCACATGTTTAGAAGTCAAGTTGGTTAAGTGGGTTTTACAGATAGAAAATTCAAGGTGTATGCATAGAGATGGAGTGGTCTGAGTTCCCCGTGCTCCCAAAGGCTCCTCATTACTGCTCATTACCACTGTTTTACCTCCCCTCATGGAAGTACAGCCATGCTCAACTCTCTGGAGATCTGTTGTCTTTTTGTGAACTTGAGTAGAAAAAAGGTTAAGCTACTGTGGGGGGTGCTAGACTCGAAACTATGAGTTGGTCACAAGAAAAATGGTTTTCTTTGCAATTCATCCAGCCATCTAGACTGCTCAGGCCCTGACAGCCAAATATAGGGAATCAAAGTTGGAAGAGATGAATTCACTTTTGTAGTTTAAGAAGGTGATCAGATGGGTCACTCTCAGGGCCCTCCCAACACCAGACCAGCTGCTGATGGAGATCCTAACTGTGTGTGACAGGTCTGAATGCCATACTTCCTGGTTGCTCCAGGGACATGCTTTCTGGCAATCACCTCTCATTGAAAACTTTCCTGTGATGGCCCAGCCATGAAGTCAACATATCCATAACCTCCACCAAGCAATCTGCAGAAAGCATCCAAAAGTTACCATGAGCATTTCTAGTTCTATTATCACCAAGGGATTCCTGAAGGACAAGGGTGTGTCAACCAGGGACCAAGGTGACTTAAACATGGTCACTGCTTTGGGGTTGAGCATTTCTGTGGAGTTAGAGCACCGCAGGGTTAGAAGCTACACAAACAAATCACTTATTGACTACCGACAAGAAATGACACATTTTGATAGATACAAGTCTACGTGGGCAGAGACAGCAGAGTCAAAGCCCTCCAGTTTCCTACTGCTGCATTCCGCCTCCCTCTCCCAGGGGACACTGCTGTGATGCTCACGCTTAGCCCATGGGGGTGCTGCTCCCCCTTCCTTACGGGAGTGGGTGAGTGTGAGAAGAGGAGACTTTTCTTTTTTAATTGTTCTCTTTCCTTCACTGTTTGAAAAAAAAACTTACTAGATTTTATTTTGGGGGGAAGATTTAGGTTCACAGCAAAATTGATCAGAAGGTATAGAGATTTCCCATACAGCCCCTGGACCCTGCACATGCACAGCCTCCCCCACTGTCAACATGTCCCAACAGAGTGGTACATCTGTTACAATTGATGAACCTATGTTGTCACTTCATTATCACCCAGAGTCCATAGTTTACATTAGGGTTCACTCTTGGTGTTGCATGTTCTACAGGTTTGGACAAATGTGTAATGACATGTACCCACCATGACAATGCCATACAGAACAGTTTCACTGCCCTAAAAATCCCCTGTGCTCCACCTATTCACCCGTCCTTTCCCTCAGCCAATGATCTTTTTACTGTCTCCATAGTTTTCCCTTTTCTAGCATGTCATGTAGTTGGAATCATACAGTACATAGCCTTCTGATTGGCTTCTTTCACATAGTAAAGTGCATTTAAATTTAAGAGACTTTTTAGTTTGTTCTTTAGACTCAGACAGCCTGAATTTTTTAAAAAGTAAGACTGGTTTTTAAACATATTTTTCTGAGAAAAAATGAAATAATTTACGAACAACATGAAGTGGTTGAGTTTACAAAAAAAATTCTAGGGCAACTGAAATATAGCCATATAAGAGCTGATATAACCCAAAAGCTGTTGTCCTCATCTCTCTGGCTTCCTGTTTCTGCACCATCTGGTCTCTTAGATTTTTTCACTCCTTAGAAATTGGTTGGCCTAAGCTTCCTGCTCTCATTAAAGCTACACACAATTGATATTTTCTTGCTCCAAATATGTATATTCCTCGGAACACAAGGACACACACTCTTCCTGTTTTTGCTTCTCACTTCCAGTACTGCATGGATCATTCTTCATACAGATCTGTCCCCTGCTCCTGGGAGTTTTCTATCCAGAGTCTACAGAAATTTGGTAACTGCCACAATGGAATAAAGTTTCACTTTCCAAAATGTGTTCCATGGATCATTGATCCCCATGAACTGATACTCCATGTTCCATCTAGTAACACCTTCCAGGACTCATGTTCTTAGGGACATACTTTGGGACACGTTGCAACAATGCAACGTGTTGGGAAAACACAGAGACGGCACTGACTACAATTGCCTTGGAATATTGGACAGGGTTTGTGAGAGGAGATGACATCTGATCTTGATTGTGAAGACGAAGTGAGAACTCATCCAGGAACTCAGCTGGAGAAAAAGGCTGATGACATACTAGACTAGACTGTGTTGTGCATGGACAACCAAAAGAACATGGTATGTTTGAGAAACTTTTCACTGTCTCTGGTGGAGGCTGTCTGTGATGGAGGGGTGGGAGAGATGGACGGAGGATTAGTTTGGGCCAGATTGTGAAATGTCTTCAATGCTGTGTTGGATTTCTTCTTTTTGTCCCTCCAGATCACTCTCCCTCCTTGTCCACCTTGTCTTGGGAGGGACATCAATGGGTTTCTCCTCTGGATACTGGTTGGGTTCACTCAGAGAAGCACCATGGCAGGAGATTGGAAGGAGGGGAGAGAGTTAGGTCAGGGTATTTTTTTCATTGATTCTTTACATGAGAAGTCACCTTGGGTTGGCTGTGTCCTTCAACTGATGGTCACTAGCTCTCTAATGCTGGCCAACTCAACATGCCCTTTTAGGATCAGGTAACTACTGTCCCCCTTGTTCCTTTGGGTCTAGAAATGGTAAGCCCCAGGGTACTGCATTGTCTCTTGTGATTTCCTTAAACCCACACCCTTGTAAATAAACTCTTCTCAAATTATCCTTCTTTGAATGTGCCATCTGCTTCCAGTGTAGCTCTGACTTATATAACATGAAGGACTTAGAACATAATGTAGACAAAAGAGAGCCAGCCAGAATATTTAGCAAGGGTGTGGTATTACCTTATTTATGTCAGCAAGAAACCATTTGTTTGGGATGGAAAAAGTAAATTCTTTGGGGAAATAGAAAAAAGTATTATTTAAAAATCACGTGAATATTTAGGTCTAAGAGTTGTCCACAGACCCCTTCAAGCTGTATAGATAGAATTCAGGGAGTCCTTCAGTTAGAATGGGGAGAAATTGCATCTTTATTTTTGTAACCTCTAACTGAAATTTATCATTTCTTTCAATTATGAATGTATGCAATGAGCTGCAATAGTATTAGCCATACCTCAGACTTTGTCACCAAAGAAATCACAGGTATTTTCATATTACACTGCAGTGTTGTAAAGATCTCAAAATATTATCTATACTCATCACTGTTTCAAAATTATGGTAGTTAGTAGGCCCACTTTTAGCTCTTGTTATTGGATGTGTAAATAGAGAAACTTAAGTGTTATGTATCATAATTTTATTTTCCAAATATTTGTACAATTGCATTTTAATATAATTTACTTTTTATAATCTTATGTATTTCAAGCAATGAATTTAAGCATATAATTCTGAGAAGGAGTCCATGGGATTCACCAAATTTCCAGAAGAGTTTATGATAGACAAATTATTACAAATCTCTGCTCATTTATAGATACTCATGCAAGAAAATACAGCAATGTCCAGATCTCAGGGATATCTTTTTTTCAGAAAAAAAAAATCCCAAGTTATTAGAAGGTCTGGATAGTTTCTGCATGTGCAATTTCTGGGTTAAATCCTTTATGTTTAGTAAGTTGACTATATGCTATGTCATCTTATATATTTGACCTTATTCTGTTTTTTTTTCCACTCTAGTTCTTTGTGTGTTTCATAAATGAATTTCATATTTAGTATCTGTCTCTCAAATTTCAAGAGCAAAATTTGTCACCTGTGGCCTTGTTTTAATTTTCATTATATAAACTGACAACTTGGTGCTTCATAACTCACTTCTGAAATATCCAATGAGAAACTGCCAAGTTCTTCACAGTTGTTTATTTTGGTCCCAATACACTGTCCATGCCCTGGTTTAATATCTTGCCAAATTTCCTCTAATTTATTGCAAAACTAATTGGCAAAACAATGAGGAAACCTGTTTGGGGCCAATTTTAACAATTGATGGTGCCGCCTCTTCCCCCAGCCCCCACTGTCCACTAATCCGTCGAGTTTCTTCCAGATCCAGCTATTCTTTGTAGGAATATAACACCTCAGCATGGCTCCCAATGTGAAAGAAATATATTTTTCCTCTCCTTATCCCACTGTCCCCCTCCCTTCTGCTTCCCATCCTTTCCTCAAAACTGACAACCCCCAACAAATACTTCTCTCAGCAGAAAGGATGGCCAAGTTGATATTGTAACATCAAAAAAGAACCTTATTTTGAAAATGAGTGATTGTGATCTTATTTGTAAAGGAAATGAGAGGTTTAAACCTCTTCCAGCTAAGGTGTGAGTCTTTTACAAAGCAGCAAATCTGAAATATTTTTTGCATGGTTGGTATAGGTGGGACTGTCCGGCAGAGCCTATGGGGATCAAAACTTGCAAGTGTCTTTATAGCCTGTTGATATTTAAAGTAGTTTTATATTCATGATGGTGCTTTTCTAATATAAACCTTAAAGCTATTTCATATAGACTATCTTTTTGCTGCATTTTTAGACAGAGTAAGGACCTAGGATTATCTGCTCCCCTTAATGGTTTCAAGACTAGAGACTCAAGAAGTTATGTGACTTGTCTAAGGTTATTTGGACAACTAATATCAAAACCATGGTGAAATACTTATCACTATTAGACCCTGCTGCCATTTTGAACTAAAAATATATTGAGTTGATTCTCAGATTTCTCCCCTGGGTAAAAATCAGAAAGAAATTTTGCTGGTTGGTTAGCTCAGCTGGTTAGAGCACAGCTTCATAACACCGAAGTCGTGGGTTCAGATATCTGAACCAGACAGCTGCCAAAATAAATAAATTAAAAGAAAAATTCTGGACACTGTATTAGTCAGGGTGCACGCAGGAAGACAGAAGCCACACTAGGTATTTCAACAGAGGGAATTTAATATAGGCAATTGGTTTGATAAATGTTGGAGGGCTAAAAAACCAAAATGGAAACAATGAGATAATAACATAGAGATTGTTACTGCAGGGAGAAGCTACCCCCTGGGGCTGAGAAATGAGGGAAGAGATTAGGATGATTGGAACCTCCTGAGGAACTGGGGCCCAAACCTCTGAGGAGGAGGTTCTGTATAGCTGCTGATGGCATCTCAGGAGCTTGGAGGAGGGGCCTCGTGGAGCTGGACTTCATATCTCTGAGGAGGGTGTGATATTGCCTTGCTGGAGCTTGTACCTCTGAGAAAGCATTTTGAGTCTGGCTAGGAGATGTGGGCTTCACTCAACAGTCTCTGTGGGGATGGAGTGGTGCTGCTTGGTGGCACTGGTGGGAACAGAAAGTCAAAAGAAAGAACACATTCTCTTTTCTCCTGCTTCCAGTCTCCCTCTCGTGCCTGCTACTGCCAGAATCTATTAGGAAGCAGCTAGCATTGGAGAAATACAAGAGGTCTTCAAAGTGTTCACCGAAAGATTTGTATTATCTTTCAATTCTATTTGTCCATGAACATTTTGAATATCCTAGCATGATTCAGAGTCCCTCTTACATCCCAGAGCAGGGTGTAGGAGGTTTTGGAGCTAGAGACAATAGTTTAACTACTACATCAGAAAGGTATGTAGGACACATTTAGATTAACGGAGCATATACCAGTCACCCACAGGGACATTTGGTATCAGAAAAAGGCTGATTTAATATGAAGTCTGCAGGTCATGGAGGTTTAGCCTAGAGCTAGCATGTGAGTCACTGGGATTTGAGATTTCCTTCTCTTGCTTGGGGCAGAGAGAGTGGGGTTGATGTGGGAAGGAGGAGATTGCAGCATACAGAGTTGTGGCCAGTGACGCCAGTGTCCCTTTTCCAGCTGTGCAGGTCCTAGAAACTCCAAAGCAGAGTTGGGCTGAGGCTGCAGTCAGGGGTTAGGCAGAGAGGCGACTGACAGAATATGTGAAGGACCTCAGCAACATCGTGTGCACGTAGAACAATCAGTGTGCTGGTCTAGAGAAGCATTTTCACACACTTACGGCTCTGGTTGCTGGCATTCTAAGGAGTAGGAAGACTCTTGATAATAAAAATCTACCGATTCATGTGTGCATCCAATAATTATAGTCTCTAGTATATGCTACTCACCATGCCAGGGCCTGGGAATAAGATGATGAATCAGGTAAAGATGAATGTGCCTTCAGGGGAGCTCAAACATTATCAGAGCATTGTTGTCACTTTGTTTCTGGCAGGATGGGAGCTGAGATAGGGGAGAAGGCACGTCCCAGGGCCTGGGAATAAGATGATGAATCAGGTAAAGATGAATGTGCCTTCAGGGGAGCTCAAACGTTATCAGAGCATTGTTGTCACTTTGTTTCTGGCAGGATGGGAGCTGAGATAGGGGAGAAGGCACGTCCAGGACAATTTCCCAGAGGAGATGTGAGCTGAGTCCTGATGTAAGAAGAGATGTTTAGTAGATGGTGAAGGGAGGCAGCCACAGGAGCAAGGCCCAGAGGTCTAGAACAGCCTGGAGGTGTTGGGCATAACTTTGCGCGCATGCGCCCTGACGCGCACAGGCACCAGTTCATGCGCTCCGCGGCCACCATTTCACTAGCGCTCAACGGCACGTAGCTTCCAGCCTCGCCCTTCCGGGTCCCAGTGATTCAGCAACTTTAGTTCCGTATTCGCGTAAAGCCTCCCCACCACCTCACCCTATCCTTTTAAGCCCTTCTTATTGGCTCTTTGCTTGATCTCTCATATCAAAACCCGCCCTGCCCTTTTTCCCTATATAAGCTGTGCCGCCCTGCAAATAAACGGAGTTCCGGCTTTGACCACTCTCCTGGCTCGGTGGTGTTCTTTCTCGGCCCCCGGGGAGGAAGGTCCTGGGGGGGAAGGGCCGTGCCAGCGACACTCATCATCCCGCTCAGCCCCACAAGGGACCCCCGGCTGGACCGGGGTCTCTTCCCACTCGGTTTTGTCGGCCTCTGGCTCAGGGAGGCCCGACATGGGGGTACTTAAGAGAGTGCAAGGGACAGCATGAAGAAAAGTAGGGTCTTGACGAGGCAGCAGCTCCAACCTTTTGGGTCTGAGAGTTCAACTTCAGACCAAACTGGTAGCAACCTGGCTGGTTTGGGCTTCACCTTCCGCTTACCTCTGATGACAGCAGTCATTGTCACTATCTCAGACAACAACCCAAGGAAGAGAGAATGCAGCAGATTGGAACAAGGCACCGTTGTGACAAATAGCACTTGGATAACTGAGGGAAAGCAGCTACGAGAATTGTCATGATGTACTCAGGAAGGCAGGGCCCAGTGCCCTTGGCATGTGCATGTGCCTCTTTCTGGAATGAATCCATAGCTCCTTGTGGCTTTCCAAGGTGTAGTGAGGGCACGTGGGGAACTTAGCTTGGGGTCTTTCTCACATTTTAGAGAGGGGGGATGCATAGGTCCCTCTGAAGGAGCTGGCCATTAGAAAATCAGCATCAGATGAATGGATATGGGAAATGTGGTTTATCTACACAATGGAATTCTACTCTGCTATAAAAAGGAATGAAATACTACCATTCACAGCCACATGGATGGACTTAGGAAAAATTATTTTATGTGAAACAAGTCAGGCACAGAAAGAGAAATACTACATGTTCTCACTTATTTGTGGGAGCTAAAAATAAATAAATACACAACCAAATGGAGGGGGCGGGGAAGAAGACACAACAATCACAATTCCTTGAACTTGTTAAGACAAGTGAACAGATATGGTGTTGATGGGAGAGAGCGGGGAGAGAGAGAGGGGAAGGAGGAATCGGTAAAGGGACACGAAAATCAACTACATCGTATATTGATAAAATACACTGAAAAAAAAAAGAGAGAGAATCAGCCACCTCCAGAGAGCTGTCCCATCACTGAAGCCTCAGCAGCAGCTTACCACCAGCCCCTCCTCCACAGAACCTTTGGCTTCCATCTGACCAGCCTTGACACCCAGTGTCCAAACACCGATGAAATCGATCCTCCTAAGTGTGGGAAAGTCCTGGAGCATCGATTACTTCCTCCTCTTCACCCCCATGCCCTGGCATCGGCTCTCTCCCAGAATGTACTTTGCTAGTTTGGTTGCAGGAGGTCAAAGCCCTGATGAAGAATGTGTGGAATTCCGCAGGATCAGGCTTCTCTTGATAAATGACAGCAGGGGATGGTTTGGGGAGGAGAAAGGACCAGGGGAAGTGAGGACAACTGAGTGGCTTAAAAAATAATACATCTTCACCTCCCTCTGTCCCACCAGTCTGTCTAGT
Organism: Galeopterus variegatus; assembly: GCF_000696425.1. Taxonomy (NCBI): domain Eukaryota; kingdom Metazoa; phylum Chordata; class Mammalia; order Dermoptera; family Cynocephalidae; genus Galeopterus; species Galeopterus variegatus. Next base: position 140,741 of record NW_007731993.1, read on the forward strand.
GCTTTTAGAGCGAGCAAAAGCTTACCAGTCTAAACCTTTGGAGATTCAAAAAATGATCTATGAAATGTGTTTTCTTTTTTAATTAAAAATATTTTTAGAGGTTTTTTGGAGAGAGTGTTATTGTTATATCTCAAAGAGCTAGAGCCACCCAAGAGAACTGGCTGTCATTGGTTTGAGGCTTCTGGTGGCTTTGATACCTTTTTTTTTTTTCTTTAGTGCTGTGAAACTGATCAGTCCATTTTTAGCTATAGAAACCCATTCTCTTCCCACCTGGGTTCTATTCTTGCCTTGCTGTTTGGTATCCCAGTGATCCTACTCAACTAGCTCTAAAATAAAGGGATGGTTGGGTGGTCTTTTGTGTTCTTCCAGCTTTGACTCTATGGTTTCTACCTCCAAGGTACCTTCCAGTTGCCATTGCAGGTTCTAACTCCAGATGAGCCATCTGCAAGGTGGTACCAGGTTAAGATAGAGACCCTTTGTACCACCCTCTCTATGTCCTCAGACTCAGCCAAGGATCCGAGTGGCAGTGTGCCATGGAGAATCATAGAGATGTTTTTGGTGATTCTGCTGTGAGTTGTCTGAGATGTCCCCTATGGAGAAAATAACTACTCAGCTATCAGGCAGTTAGACAAAGATACACATGCCTTGCTTACAATAGCTACTCAGATCTCCTAGTTAGGGATCAAAGGTACGGAGAACTCAATGGCTCTTGGACACATGACCCAATGGTCTTTTGGGGAAGGCCTCTTCCAGTCATGGAAATTGTCTTTTTTTTTCTTTTTTTACTGTTTAAGCTTCTTCATAGACCTGGATAGGACATCCATTTTGGTTACCTCTGGGTTTACAATCATGTTTAAAGTCCAGTGAGGGACTTCAGCATATAGGATTGAATGGGATGGGATTGTACTTATGCACCCTCCATTTCTTGAGAATGAAGATTTCTGACCACTTAGTGCCATGGTTCTCATCTGGGTGTAAGCTACAATGCTAATGCTTTCCTGCTGTTTGGTGGGAAAGCTCAAATTCAATATTTAGGCTTGGTTTTAGCTTAAGGACAACAAACCTGGCTGGCTAAGGAGTAAAATGAAATACTTCCTTTATCACAATTGGCTTTAAAAGTTTTTTGTCTTCCTTTTCTGGTAGGTCCTCTATTTATTCACAAGTGTGGGAAATGGTAAGGGGCTACCAGGGGACTCCCCAAAGATACGATAACTGGACCAAGAAACTCTAGAACGGTAGGAAACCTTGGTGACCATGTCATCTGTCCTTCTGCTTTAGAGCGCCAAACCCAGGGCCACCCAAGGCCAGACTGTGCATTAAACAGTTTTCAACATTGTCGTCTGTGGCCTACTTTCCCCTCCATCTTTTGCACACTCTTCGGTATTTTCAGTTCTTCTGGAGACATCACCCTTCTCTCTGAGCAGCGGTCTGGCTAGTTTAAATCTCTGCATCTACAGAAGAACATAATCTAATTGGTTATTGCATGGCTGATTGTCAGCAACTCATTGTATTATCACTGGCAACTCTATGAGCCTTTTTAACTGAAGTGCTTGAGGAAACATTAATGATTAGCTCAGTTTTCCAATGGCGGAATCCTAGGTATCAGGATCCCTTAAGGAGAAAACATTTTTGGCTGTGGGTCTCTTTCAAACTTCTTTAAATTGTGTGTGGGCGACCATCTACTCTTAATTACCTACCTTATCAAAGGTAATATTCCAAGCAAGATATATAATCTTCCTTGGAAGCACACCTGAATACTTAACAGGTGGAGTCCTCTGGATAATATAACCCTATTTGTCTAAATTTAAACTCTTGAATATAAGGAAAGTATCCCATCTGGACTGTCTTGGAATATCCGTGATTTATAGCCGCTAACCTGCAAATCAGTTAAATCTCCTGTTGTTAAATACGATTTGTCTTTGTGCTTGCCTTATCAGAGCTTTTTCAGCCCTCTCTGAGTTAGGGTCCCAGGCCATAGATGAGGGAACAGCTGGGCTGCCCCTCTGGCTGCAGTTTAGCACAGGGAAGACAGGCCACCGATTCCCTAAGAAAACGCAGAACTGGGATTCTCAGTGATGAACCACTGGGTCTTGCCCAATCTGTTTCCATCTCCCAAGGACTTTTATGACTGTTTAAGAGAAAGAAAACCACCCTTCCAAGGTATGGCTCTATCAGTGTCCCCCACTGTATGTTCTTATTAGAACATTTATGACACTGTTTATCTTATTACGTTAGAATTGCCATGGATTAATAAAATGTGCTGCAAACTACAACTTAATATTTAGCTATTTTAAAATATAGGAATAACACACATATNAAAAAAAAAAAAAAAAAAAAAAAAAAAAAAAGTAATTATGCTCATTGGAAAAATTTTGGAAAACACAGGAAAGTATAAGAAAGGAAATAAATTGTATTCATTATTTCACCACCTATCTGTAACACCGTTGACTCTTTGATATACATGTGGATACATTAATATACAGCTATACCACACGCATACATAAATAATGTAATTGTATTGCATTAAATTTTGTATCCTTCTGCTAACATTATACTATCTGCATTGCCTCGTATCAGTACAGGATTCTTTACAAACAGTTCATAAGGGCCTGATGGTACAGCATTATCAGGGCATAGCTTACCCTCAGCAGTTATCCAAGAAGGCTGTTTTCAATTTTTTATTATTATAAGCAACCCCATAATGAGTATCATTGTCCCGATCTGATAGGTTGTGTGAGGATGAAATGAGATGACTCATGTAAAGCTCCTAATATGACAGTGACAAACGTCCCGTCCAACTCTTTTCTCCCTCCGCCTACTTTTTCCCCTTCTCTATCTTTAATGCATTTTTTTCCCCCCTCACGAATAAGATTCTAGAATTGTAGTTAGTTTGCTAAAGCATATACACATTTTTTAAGATCTCGATACAGGTCACTAGGTTGCTTTTCAGAGATCTGCAGCAAGTTTTACCTGCACATCAAGTGCTGTTATGTGAATG
>NW_007731994.1:0-4647 GCF_000696425.1 Galeopterus variegatus
CAACCTCAATTCGGACTACCAGGCAAGCCACAGGGATTGGGATCTCTGGGATAACAGAATCATACACTTGAATTACGGTCTCCAAAAGGCTACTCACAAGTCAGTCAATTATGACAAGCTTAGAGAAATTGCAGAGAGATTCACTGAAAATCCCAGCGAGTTCCTAACCCACCTCTCTGAGGCTCTACATAAATACACACCTATAGACCCAAACTCCCTTGCAGGCATGGCCCTCTTAGACTCTCATTTTATTACTGAATTAGCCCCCAAAATCCAAAAAAAAAAAAAACTAAAAAACTTGAGGATGGTCCAAATATGACCCAATGAGAACTCCTTAATGCAGCTTTCAAGGTTTTTAACATTAGGGAGCAGAAGAAGAAGAAGCATCGAAACAAAAGAGATCAGACCCCAAACCAGCTCCTGGCTAATGCCATCCGTGGCTCACATACTCCAAACCTGGCTGCCTCTAGGGGCAAGCCACCTGAGAACTGGTTCAAAAGCAATCAACTGGGCCATTAGGCATGGGCCTNTGAATTGAGGGCCAAAAATCATGAGAATTATTATATTAAAGTAGCTTTATTAAATGTCTAGTATGATAAGCTGAATAAATAGACACTCTGAAAACCAAGTTCCTTTTCTGTTATTCTCGCCTTTGGCCTCCCCTTGTCTGGAGGAACCCATAGCCTCTGCAGCCACATATTACTGTGGTGGTAGATATGGTTGTGTTGCCTTGAGAAAAATATTGCCTTTTTTTCCTCGGCCCGTGTCAGGGTCAATTCCAGGCTAAAGAAAGGGTCAAAAATAAAATCCTCATGGTCTGGGTGTATGAGATACCATCGTGAGAGGAGAGGGAGATATACTTGCTAATAAGGCAGCCAGAACCTGCATTGCCTAAAATGAGGTGGGGAATTTGGAGAAAGATTTCACTGAGTAACAAATTTCATGGACCAATTCAACTCTATGAGTTATAACTCTACTAAGATTTCTAAAACAAACATCATCTGTACTTATAGAGTATTATGGCAGATAATATTTATCATCACTGTATTAGATCCTCCCTTACATTTGATTAAAATATATTTATATGTTTCTCAATGAATTTATGAATAATACTCTTGGGAGACAATTTTCCATAAATCTCTCATGTTTCTGTACTAGAGTCTATTTTTTTTTTTTTTCTGAACTATCCTTTAAGGACATTTGTATAGGAACAGTCTTGACTAGAGGAGAGACTTGCCTATTGCACAAAAATATAATAAAGATGTCTCTTTTTGGAGCAAAGTTCAGGCGCTTTAGCTACAGCCCGTTATAAAACAAAAACAAAAATGCTAGGTTCCTAAGATTGGGGTCCCTCAGCTAAGATGCAAACCCACTATTTGTGCAATATTCACTTGAGTCCATTTCAGGTTTTGCCCCCATGAGATGTGGGGGGACAAAGAAAATTGACACAAATGTGACAGTCATGCTGCTTCCTAGGCCCTTTGTCTCTGATTCAGGAGTCTACCATCTCTTTCAGCATCCATGAAGCTGATATGCTAATCTGTTAGCCTACAAGTAGGATAGAATCTCACACGATTAACCATTCTTGACAAATTATAAGGGAAGAAAAGAAGGAGGAGAAATTAAATAATATTTTAAGAGAGACAAAATAAAAGCAATAGTTGAGCTTTCTCTGGTCTTTTTATTCAAAAATATTGCCTATCCTCAAAAAGCTTCTAAGAATTCATAGAATGGCTTTTTAGAATGAGGATACTGATTCAAACACAGCTTTTAGCACTCAGACCCAGTTTATGCATTAAAAATACAACCTAAAATAAAATGTAAAAGTTTATATTTATTTTCATTAAATGCAATCTCAAGCACATTTAGACATATGATTTGTTGTTTTCTACTATTTTATTTTTTATTTCAGAGATTTTTCTTTTATTCACTTCCTCAGGCATAAAGTTAAATTACAACCAGACAATCTTAAATTTATCTGTAAATGCACTGATTCCTGGTTATTTTCACTTCATCAATGTTTCAAAATTTAAAATAGGCCACTAACTTTACTTGGGTATGGATAGAAGCAGTCAGTTTGAGTAAGAATTTAGTTTTCAGTCAACATGAGAATTGCTCAATCTATTTTTCTTTCTTTTTCTGTTTTGCTATGAACATAGGATTCGATTTACTTGTAAATCTTTTCATATGTTAACAAAATTTTCACATTAAATAGTAGGGAAATTATTAAGCAGTGTGATTCAGGTGTAATCTAAGAAAGTGTAGACTGAACAGAACTTTTCTTCTTCCTCTGAAGATTTGAATCTGCTGCAATGAACTGACAATGGACAAATGAATAGGAGAAAGGGCATACAAATTTATTAATGTCCTTAAGCATGGTACCTATATAAAATATGAGACTCAAAGAGGGGCCAGGTGCTTGAGACTTAAACAGCTCCCTCTTCATAGGCAAGAGGGAGATGGGGCATGTAGGCAATTGAGAGGGATAGTAAATGATTTTCAGGGGAAATGAATGAGCTCAAAGAACAAACATGTTCCTCTGAGCTCTGTGGGAGTAAAATTCCTTTGAGTTTTGGGGAAGGTGACAGGAAGGTGAGGGGCAGACCTTCATTGTGAACAAAGGTTGTCTTATTATGCAGATAAAGTCCCCTAGGTGATCTCTCAGAGCTGCCCTTAGAAGAATAGATCAAATGTCATCTGGGTATGGTGACAACTTTTAGTCATTTCTCTTCCTTTGTGGTTAATCTTTCCTGGTTATTTGATGAGACTCCTAGGAAAGGGGTCTTAAGATAATTGCATTTCTTAGTCTGATAAAGGAACTTCCAGAGAAAGCCCCACTTTGTGGTTGGTGAGAGAAACAAGAGAAGGTTAGAAAGATCTTGGTTCTAAGGTAGCTTCAAAGGCATTCCAATATCCTTTAATTCGAAAATGCTCAGCATACCAAAGCACCACATGTGCATGGGGTATCAGTCATTCCACTCCAACAAGTCAATAAAACAAGCAGTGACCTTCTATCTAAAGTATACAAAGCATGTGGCTCATAAAGAGAAGGGAGCATAAGGATAAAAATAATTTAAGGTCTCGAGTTCTTTAATGCACTTTTGATTGTTTTCCAAAATAATTACATTTTTTCAAACATCCCTGACTATTTGACACTTGGTTTTTTTCCTTGGCTCCATTCTCCCTCTGCCTACTTACAAGTTATAGTGCCTAAGAAATGTTGAGATATGGTTAAATAGTAGACATATCAATAACAAGTCAGTTGCAGATAACAGAAACTACTACAACTACTTTATGCAAATAATAATTTAACATTGAGTGGTAGGTGGTTTACCACATAAATAGAAAGAGAAGAATAGGTGAATAAAGAGATTACTTCTAGCCCCGGAATCACACATTCATTGCTGTGGTCCAAAAAAGCTACCAACACTGCCTCATGTAATGGTGATTACAAAGCTATGCTTCCTCAGCTGTACCCATGGTGGTGAAATTGATACTGTACATCTTGCCTTTCTCCTTATCTAACTCAGTTTCTAATTAAGATTAGTACAGGCATCTGAAAAACTGAATATGAATGACCCCCTACTCCCACCCCAAATAGTAGCTGCAAGGGAAATGTAAGTTTTAATTTTCCAAGCCTCCATAGTCCAGTACAGCAGACTAGAAAAAGATTAGAAGAAATGTTGTTTTAAAAAAAATAAAACAACGAGGTGGCAGGGTATTGGTTTTGTGTGGGGAGGCTATATTCTTTTGGGGAAGGGTTGACAGCTCTCAGGGGCCGATATCCACCTCCCAGGAACAATTCAGTGACCTCTTGGTTGGTGAAAGCCTGCATCTGTTCCTGTGAGAAATTAGAAAGACACCAAAAGAGGCAAGAACCAAAGAGAAGGATCAGTCCTTGAGGCGTTTGGAAAGTGGGGAAAAGGGGTTAATTTAGAAGGTACATTGCTACAATGAAATTGCTAAGAAGCATCCTACTGATAAGAGGTAAAAGAGTGCCAGGAGAAATCTCTCTATATTGTTATAATCCTTTGGGGAAACTGCTGCCAATCCTGCAGCAAGTACTAGAACAAGTAGTGTAATGAAGGTTAGGGACACAGGGTGGCATACACTTACCATGTCCCACAATGGCAAACCCACTATAGAAGGTTGGGACTAGTCTTGGAGTAGCTCTTATGTGAGCAGTGCAAAGCAGGCCTGTAAAAGTGAGAAGTAATAGATCTGCAACATAACCAGCGCCACTTTTGACAAGCCCAAGTACAAAATGGAGCCACCCACCACCTCCCCAACCCTCCCCTTTCCCTTTACGAAAAGCCTCCTGACTAAAACAGAAACCCCTTTGGTTTCTTCAAGGATGCAGTTCTCCACCCTGATCCACATTAGCATAATGACCCTCCTTGATGGTATCAGGCAGCCCTTGGCACAATATATAAGCTCTACTACCCCCACACCTGGTGCTGTCCCCATTTTCAGGGCAGTACTGGGCTGTCCTCCATTTTGAGCACAGCCCAGCAAAAGCTATAGAGATTCCTTGTTCAGGCCTTTTTCTATCTCTGAAAGTGTTCTTCTCTCTGTCAAAACTGTAATATGTCTCAAATTCTCCTAGCTCATGCTCAACCTCTCCTTCCAGACTCAGATCAATCTTCT
>NW_007731994.1:5922-10875 GCF_000696425.1 Galeopterus variegatus
AGGGGCAAGCCACCTGAGAACTGGTTCAAAAGCAATCAACTGGGCCATTAGGCATGGGCCTATTGTAACCCATCCACACTGCAAACGGCCAGATCAGTGGGGGAATGACAGTGCCACTCACCAGAGAGGGAGTGGCCCAGTCCCCAACCTATAGACTTTGACTTCATGGCCATCTCTACCAGAGCTTCTTGGCTTTGCCCACAGAAGGACTGATGATGTCCAGGGTCTGAGGTCCCCATGGAGATCACAACACTTGAGCCCAGGGTAATTTGCCTCATAGCAGGTAAGCCGATCTCTTTTGTCATCAATACAGGGGCTTTTTACTCTACCCTTCCTGAGTATGCAGGACCAACAATCCCGTCTTCCATCACAATAGCAGGGGTCACGGGATCAGAATATCACCCATGGATCACTCAAGCCCTTTCCTGCACCCTACATCACACCCAATTCACACACAAATTCTTAATAATGCTTCAATGCCCAGCCCCCCTTACTGGGACGGGACATCCTTTTCAAATTCAAAGCTACTCTTACCCTAAACGCTTTAGCTCCAGCTACAACACTCCTGTTATAGGCCACCTCAGACCTGGCCTCTGGGGCTTCCACCTTCCCCTCCCCCTCAGACAAAGTTAATCCCCTAGTATGGGATGCATCTTCTCCCTCCATTGCTATGCACCATCGCCCTATCCTTGTTAAATTGCTGAACCCCTCTTTGTTCCCTAATGTCCCACAGTACCCCATCACTAACAAACACCAAATAGGTGTTTTGTTAACAAACCCATCGTACACAAACTCCTTTCTTCTCATCTATTACGGCTTACCCACTTGCGTTTTAATACACTCATCCTTCCAGTTATAAAGCCTAATGGCTCATACCATTTACTTCAAGACCTCGGGGCCATTAATGTGGCCATTTTACCCATAACCCCAATTGTTTCTAACCCCTAGACCCTTCTATCCACCATCCCAACAACTACCTGTTTCTTCTCTGTGCTTCTCTGAACTCAAAGATGCCTCTTTTTTGATCCCCTTACACCCTTCCTGTCAAAACCAGTTTGCCTTCACTTGGACTGATCCTTATATGCATCATTCCCAGCAATTTACTTGGACAGTACTACCTCAGGAGTTTCAGGATAGCCACCACTTCTTTGGCCACGCCTTAGCTCAAGAATTATCTGAGCTTCCTCCAACCTCTAGCACTTTAATACAATATGTGGATGACCTTCTCCTTTTAAGCCTCTCCTATGAGGATTCACAGGCCCACACTGTTGCTCTCCTTAATTTCCTGGCCTCCAGGAGATATCGAGTGTCCCCCACCAAGGTCCAAATTTCTTCTCCTTCACTCACCTATTTGGGAGTCCACCTCACGTCCAACACCAGAGAAATAACGGTAGATCACAAGAGTCTAATTTCTGAACTCCCTACTACTACCAAAAAGGGTGAATTCCTTTGTTTCTTGGGGCTAGCAGGGTATCTTCACCTATGGATTCCTACATTTGGCATGCTAGCAAAACCACTTTATGAAGAAGCCAAAGGGGACCGTGCCATTCCTTTAGATCCCACAAAGTCCATTCATTCTCCCTTCCAGCAATTAAAAGTCACTCTCCTCACAGCCCCAGCTCTATCCCTCCCAAACCTATCTCATTCTTTTATCCTATACGTCACTGAAACTCAAGGATTGGTGGTTGAGTTTCTGGGACAAGAGGCGGGAGATATTTTCTCCCTGTTTGCATATCTCTCTAAACAAGTAGACACCACAGCCTGGTGCTGGGCCCCCTATTTATGGACTTTGGCAGCAGCCCCGCTTTTCACACAAGAAAGCTCTAAACTAACTTTTGGACAACAGGTGGTCATTCATTCCCCCCGTCATCTTCAAGAACTTCTCAGCCATAAGGCCAAGTCAATTCTCTCCCTTTCCCACCTACAACTTATCCAATTTACATTCATTGAAAACTCCCAATTCTCTTTTAAACCTTTCCCTCCCTTAAATCCAGCCACTCTCATCCTAAGACACTCACGACCCTCAGAACATAATTGCAGGGAGGCTTTAGACCTCTTTCTGAATCCCTTTCCACACATCTCCCCACATCCCATCATGTGGCCCCAACCTACATGGTTCATAGATGGGAGCGCCACATCCATGCCCAACCCCAGGGTGGGTTACACCATAATAAATCTAGCACTAGCTATTGAGGCTGCCCCCTCCCCCCAACACCACTTCCCAACAGGTAGAACTCATTCCCCTCACCCGCACTCTCACTCTAGCAAGTAACAAAGGAGTCAATATATACACTGACTCTAAGTATGCTTACCATATCCTACACTCCTGTATGGCCATATGGAAGGAGTGAAGATACATGACCACTCAAGGTGGGCCCATAAAAAATGGACACTTTTTCAAGATACTTCTTGAGGCTGCACGACTCCCAAAGGAGGTTGGGATTATATACTGCAGAGAACACCATACCTCCAATGACCCCAAAGCACAGGAAAACAAACTGGCAGATCTAACCACAAAACAGGCTGCTCAATCACCAGGCTCCCACTCTTCCTCTCCCACTTAGGTCCTTCTCATGGCCCCTATGCCCTTACCGCAGTACACACCCCAAGAAATACAACACCTCCAAACAGTTTGGAGCACAGAAGAAGAACAACTGGTATGCTCTCTCCAGTTGCTATGTCCTCCCTACCACACAAGCTGAGCAAATCATTTTAGATTTCCATAATTCAGTTCATAGAGGCTTTGAACCCCTACTAAGACTTCTTCAGCCCATATATTACTCTGCCCACATGGCTAATTTACATAAACAAATCACTCAACATTGTCCTTTGTGTACTCATTGCTCCAATCAAGTTCAGTCCTTTCCCACCCACTAGGCCAGAAGATACACCCCTGGCCAGGACTGGAATATTGACTTTACTCACATGCCTCCCCATCAAAGGACATGCGATCTTTCAACCTTAGTAGATACCTTTTCAGATTGGGTTGAGGCTTTTCCCTGCACTTCAGAGGATGCTACAGCAGTAACACATGCTCTCACCTCAGAAATCATCCCTCATTTTGGCTTGCCCACCAGCCTCCAGTTGATAACAGCTTGGCATTTATTTCCCAGATTACACAACTCACAGCACAAGCATTACATATCAAATGGGACTTATATATACCATATTGGCCTCAGTCATCAGGCAAAATAGAAAAAACCAATCACCTCATAAAAACACACCTCACCAAGCTGTCCATGGAACTTCACATCCCTTTGGCCTAACTTTTCCCTCTAGCACTCACTCACTTGTGAGCTGCCCCCAGAAGCCCACTGGCCTCAGCCCCTTCGAACTTGTGTATGGCAGACCCTTCACCCTCACATCTCTCCCTCCCAGCTCATTGCCTTTAGGCCAGTTTCTCCCTATTCTTTCACTTATTAGGGATCTTCTTTGGGAGCAGGCCAACATTCTATTTCCTCATCCTTTCTCCACCACCCCCTCAGACTTCAAACTGAGCCCAGGACAGCAAGTGTATATTAAACCCCAAATCCAAACTCCCCTCTCACCATGTTGGGAAGGGCCTTATACAGTATTTCTCACCACTCCCACAGCAGTAAAAGTACCAGGAAAAGCCCCTTGGTATCACTTATCCTTGGTAAAACTAGCACCTGAGACTTTACCCAAAGGATCTGTTAACACCAAGCCAGAGGAGTCCCCTGCTCAACCCCCAACCAAACATCTCCTTACACTTCATCCATTTTAGGACCTACAAAACTAAAGATCTTTAAAACCTCTGCCAAGTTTTCCACTCTTTCACCGATTCCGGAAGAAAAATAATCTTTCCCCTGGCAATCATCTTCTCACTTTTACAGGCATGGGCGATCATCTTCTTGAAAGAAAGTGAGCCAAGATGCTGGGTACCGTTCAAGCTTTATTAAAGGAAGAAAATCTGCTGGGCTGTGCTCAAAGTAGCAGGCAGCCAAGGCTGCCCTGAAAAGGTGACAGCACCAGGTGTGGGGGTGGTAGAGCTTATATAGTGCGCCAAAGGCTGGCTGATACCATCAAGGAGAGTCATTGTGCTAATGTGGATCAGGGTGGAGAACTGTGTCCTTGATGAAGCAAAAGGGGTTTCTGTTTAAGTTCCCTTTCTTGTAAAGGGAAATGGGGAGGGGAGGGGAGGTGGTGGATGGTGCCATTTTGTACTTGGGTTTGTTCAAAGTGGCAGTGGTTATGTTGCAGGTCTATTATTCCTGCCTTTTAAGTATAGGAAAAAGGGAAAAAGGGCCAAGGTCTCATTCTTCTGAAGCTACTTCCTGCTGGAGATGGGTGAAGATGTGGAAAAAATAAAAGATTTAGGTGCAGGTTATTAGTTTCATGTGGAGAGGCTGTTTTCCTCTGGGGAAGGGTCACTGATCCCGAGGGGCTGATATCCTCTTTGCAGGAACAATTCAGTGACATTTTGGATGGTGAAAGCCTGTACACATTCCTGCAAGAAATTAGAGAAACACCAAAAGACACAGGGCCAAAAAGTAGGAAGAGTCCCAGCACAGTTAGGGGTCCTCGTAGGGACATAAGCCAGGGTATCCAAGGGCTCAGTGAAATGGTTTAAGTTGTCGTGGATTCATTTATGTAATAACAGCATTCCTCCCCCAAGAGGCAGGTGCCTTCCTTCTCCGCTATGAGGAAGTAAAGGGCCCGATGGTTCTGTAAAGTGACTGTCACGAGTGAGGTGACCTGACACTGGAGGGAGGAGATGCTGTCTGTGTTTAGTTCTTCTGAGAGTATTTGATAGAATTGAGAGGCAGTAGCTGGGCCCTCTATGCCAGTCCCAGTTGCAGGAAGGAGCCTGCTCCAATTAAAAGGTCCAATTAGTGCCCTATGGGAGCAGGGGCACTTTCTGAGAGGGGGGGCAAAGTTAGTCCCAGTCCCATCTCCATCTCTCCATCTGTCTGGAGGGTGATGTCAGGGATG
>NW_007731994.1:12091-32955 GCF_000696425.1 Galeopterus variegatus
AGAGACGTTCATCACATTACAGGCTGCATCGACAGGGAAGGCGGTGACCACAAAAAGTTTCTCATGAAATGGGAGACAGAAGAGTCACTAGGGGACCAGTCTGATTCACTGAGGACTGCATCATCCCTGTGGACCCGGAACCTCCATGTTCCAGGTAAGGGGGAGCATTGAGATAGGAGGAAAAACATGGAAAGGATGTGAAGGGTTACGAAGCCAAAAGAATTGCCCTCCCTTAAATCCAGTCACTCTCATCCCCAAACACTCATGACCCTTAGAACATAATTGCATGGAGGCTTTAGACCTCTTACTCAATCCCTTTTGATGGACAAAGGGACAAAGTATAAGGAGAGGTTGGGTTGGGAGTTGAGCAGAGGGACCCCTCTGGCTTGGTGTTAACAGATTCTTTGGGTAAAGTCTCAGGAGTTAATTTTACCCAGGATAAGTGATACCAAGGGGCCTTTCCTGGTACTTTTACTGCTGTGGGGGTGGTGAGAAGTACTGTATAAGGCCCTTCCCAACATGGCGAGGAGGTTTTGGGATTTGGGTTTTCATATACACTTGCTGTCCCTTGCTCAGTTTAAAGCCTGACAGGGTGGTGGGGAAAGGATAAGGTAATAAAAGGTTGGCTGGTTCCCTAAGACCCCTAATGAGTGAAAAAGTAGGGAGATACTGGCCTAAAGGTGATGAGCTGGAAGGGAGAGGTGTGAGAGTGAAGGGCCTACTGTGCATAAGTTCAAGGGGGCTGAGGCCTGTGTGCTTGTGGGGGCAGCCCATAGGTGAGTGAGTGACTGGTGGGGAGGCCAAAACGAGGGATGACTTCTGAGGTGAGAGCATGCGTTACTGCTGTAGCATCCTCTGAAGTGCAGAGAAAAGCCTTAATCCAACCTGAAAAGGTGTCTACTAATGTTAGAAGATAGTGTGTCCTTTTGTGGGGAGAGTAATATAAGGGCTTAGGAAGGCATAGTAGGAGTTCATAGCCTATATGAACTGAATTATGGAAATCTAAAAGGATGTGCTCAGCTTGTGTAGTAGGGAGGACATAGCGACTGGAGAGAGTATACCAGTTGTCCTTTCCTTGTGCCCCCAACTGTTGAAGGTGTTGTATTTCTTGGAGTGTGTATTGGGATAAGGGCATAGGGGTCATGAGAAGGACCTGTGCAGGGGAGTAAAAGTGGGGTCTTGGTGATTGAGCAGACTGTTTTGCAGTTAGATCTGCCAGTTTTTTTTTTCCCCTAGGCTATGGGGTCATTGGAGGTTTGGTGTCTTCTGCAGTGTATAACCCCAACCTTCTTTGGGAGTTGTGCAGCCTCAATAGCTTCTGTTAGATTTACTATGGCAAACCTGCCTGGGGGGCCAGGCATGGAGGTTTCACTCCCATCTGTGAACCATGTAATGGGATGTGGGGACGTGTGGAAAGGGATTGAGAAAGAGGTCTAAAGCCTCCATGCAGTGATGTCTTAAGGGTCATGAGTGTTTGGGGATAAGTGTGGCTAGATTTTGAGGGAGGGAAAAGTTTAAAGGAGAACTGAGAGTTTTCAATGAAAGTAAGGTGAATAAGTTGTAGGTGGGAAAGGGAGAGAATTGACTTGGCCTTATGGATGAGAAGGTCTTGACTGTTTGTTGTTTAAAAGTTAGTTTAGAGCTTTTTTATGGCTAAAGGGTGGCTGCCCCCAAGGCCTTTAAACAGGGGTCCATTCTTGAGCTGTGGTGTCTAGTTGTTTGAGAGGTATGCAACCGGGGAGAAAATATCTCCTGCCTTTTGTCCCCAAACCCCAACTGTCAATCTTTGGGTTTTGGTGACATGTAGGATAAAGGGATGAGATGGGTTTCAGAGAGATACAGCTGGGGCTGTGAGGAGAGTGGCTTTTAATCACTGGAAGGGAGAATGAATGGGCTTTCTGGGATCTACAGGAATGGCAGGAGTCCTTTGGCTGCCCCTTAAAGTGACTTTGCTAGCACATCAATTTTAGGAATCCATAGGCAAAGATTCCCTGCAAGCCCCAAGAAAGAAAGGATTCCACCCTTTGTGGTAGGAGTAGGGAGTTCAGAAATTAGACTCCTGTGACCCACCATTATTTCTCTGGTGTTGGGGGTGAGGTGGACTCTCAAATAGGTGAATGAAGGAGAAGAAATTTGGGTCTTGCTCGGGGACACTCGATATCCCCTGGAGGCCAGGAAATTAAGGAGAGCAACAGTGTGGGCCTGTGAATCCTCATAGGAGAGGCTACAAAGGAGAAGGTCATCCACACATTATATTAAAGAGGTTGTAGGAAATTCAGACAAGTCTTGAGCTAAGTCCTGGCCAAAGAAGTAGCAGCTATTCTGAAACTCCTGAGGTAGTGCTGTCCAAGTAAATTGCTGGGAATGATGCATATCAGGATCAGTCCAACTGGTTTTGACAGGAAGGGTGTAAGGGGATCAAAAAAGAGGCATCTTTGAGTTCAGAGAAGTACAGAGAAGAAACAGGTTGTTGTTGGGATGCTGGATAGAAAAGTCTCGGGGTTAGAAATGATTGGGGTTATGGGTAAAATGGCCGCATTAATGGCCCTGAGGTCTTGAAGTGAATGGTATGACCCATTAGGCTTTATAACTGGAAGGATGGGTGTATTAAAACGCAAGTGGGTAAGCCGTAATAGATGAGAAGAAAGGAGTTTGTGTACGATGGGTTTGTTAACAAAACACCTATTTGGTGTTTGTTAGTGATGGGGTACTGTGGGACATTAGGGAACAAAGAGGGGTTCAGCAATTTAACAAGGATAGGGCAATGGTGCATAGCAATGGAGGGAGAAGACGCATCCCATACTAGGGGATTAACTTTGTCTGAGGGGGAGGGGAAGGTGGAAGCCCCAGAGGCCAGGTCTGAGGCGGCCTATAACAGGAGTGTTGTAGCTGGAGCTAAAGCGTTTAGGGTAAGAGTAGCTTTGAATTTGAAAAGGATGTCCTGTCCCAGTAAGGGGGGCTGGGCATTGAAGCATTATTAAGAATTTGTGTGTGAATTGGGTGTGATGTAGGGTGCAGGAAAGGGCTTGAGTGATCCATGGGTGGTATTCTGATCCGGTGACCCCTGCTATTGTGATGGAAGACGGGATTGTTGGTTCTGCATACTCAGGAAGGGTAGAGTAAACAGCCCCTGTATTGATGACAAAAGAGATCGGCTTACCTGCTATGAGGCAAATTACCCTGGGCTCAAGTGTTGTGATCTCCATGGGGGCCTCAGACCCTGGACATCATCAGTCCTTCTGTGGGCAAAGCCAAGAAGCTCTGGTAGAGATGGCCATGAAGTCAAAGTCTGTAGTTTGGGGACTGGGTCATTCCCTCTCTGGCGAGTGGCACAGTCAATCCCCCAGTGATCTGGCCGTTTTCAGTGTGGATGGATTATGATAGGCCCATGCCCAGTGGCCCAGTTGATTGCTTTTCAAGCAGTTTTCAGGTGGCTTGCCCCTAGAGGCAGCCAGCTTTAGAATATGTGAGCCACGGATGGCATTAGCCGGGAGCTGGTTTTTGGCCTGATCTCCTTTATAGTTTTTTCGAATATCGGGGCTGATTGGTTAATGAGATGAGAGTGTAACAGGGCCATGCCTGCAGGGAAGTTTGTATCTATACAATGTGTATTCATGTAAAGTCTCAGAGAGGTGGGTTAGGAACTCACTGGGATTTTCAGTGGATCTCTGTGTGATTTCTCTAATCTTGTCATAACTGACTGACTTGTGAGTAGCCTTTTGGAGGCCTTGATGTAGGTGTGTGATCATATTATCCTGGAGATCCAGATCCCCATGGCTGGCCTGGTAGTTCCAATTTGTGTCCGTGCAAGGAACAGCAATAGTTCCCACAGGCCACCTATTATTTTGCACATGTACCTGAGCCGCCATCCAGACCTGCTCCCTGTACATGCACGTTTCTGTTATCTGCAACTGACTTGTTATTGATATTGTTCCCTGATGAAGGGGGAGAAGGGGAGGAGTTGGGCTGAGGACGAGCATCTGGAGGCCAGGTGTGGGGAAGAGAGAGAAATGTGGAGGGCTGAAGGATCAGAAGATTGATCTGAGTCTGGAAGGAGAGGTTGAGCATGAGCTAGGAGAATTTGAGACATATTACAGTTTTGACAGAGAGAAGAACACTTTCAGAGATAGAAAAAGGCCTGAACAAGGAATCTCTATAGCTTTTGCTGGGCTGTGCTCAAAATGGAGGACAGCCCAGTACTGCCCTGAAAATGGGGACAGCACCAGGTGTGGGGGTAGTAGAGCTTATATATTGTGCCAAGGGCTGCCTGATACCATCAAGGAGGGTCATTATGCTAATGTGGATCAGGGTGGAGAACTGCATCCTTGAAGAAACCAAAGGGGTTTCTGTTTTAGTCAGGAGGCTTTTCGTAAAGGGAAAGGGGAGGGTTGGGGAGGTGGTGGGTGGCTCCATTTTGTACTTGGGCTTGTCAAAAGTGGCGCTGGTTATGTTGCAGATCTATTACTTCTCACTTTTACAGGCCTGCTTTGCACTGCTCACATAAGAGCTACTCCAAGACTAGTCCCAACCTTCTATAGTGGGTTTGCCATTGTGGGACATGGTAAGTGTATGCCACCCTGTGTCCCTAACCTTCATTACACTACTTGTTCTAGTACTTGCTGCAGGATTAGCAGCAGCTGCCCCAAAGGATTATAACAATATAGAGAGATTTCTCCTGGCACTCTTTTACCTCTTATCAGTAGGATGCTTCTTAGCAATTTCATTGTAGCAATGTACCTTCTAAATTAACCCCTTTTCCCCACTTTCCAAACGCCTCAAGGACTGATCCTTCTCTTTGGTTCTTGCCTCTTTTGGTGTCTTTCTAATTTCTCACAGGAACAGATGCAGGCTTTCACCAACCAAGAGGTCACTGAATTGTTCCTGGGAGGTGGATATCGGCCCCTGAGAGCTGTCAACCCTTCCCCAAAAGAATATAGCCTCCCCACACAAAACCAATACCCTGCCACCTCGTTGTTTTATTTTTTTTAAAACAACATTTCTTCTAATCTTTTTCTAGTCTGCTGTACTGGACTATGGAGGCTTGGAAAATTAAAACTTACATTTCCCTTGCAGCTACTATTTGGGGTGGGAGTAGGGGGTCATTCATATTCAGTTTTTCAGATGCCTGTACTAATCTTAATTAGAAACTGAGTTAGATAAGGAGAAAGGCAAGATGTACAGTATCAATTTCACCACCATGGGTACAGCTGAGGAAGCATAGCTTTGTAATCACCATTACATGAGGCAGTGTTGGTAGCTTTTTTGGACCACAGCAATGAATGTGTGATTCCGGGGCTAGAAGTAATCTCTTTATTCACCTATTCTTCTCTTTCTATTTATGTGGTAAACCACCTACCACTCAATGTTAAATTATTATTTGCATAAAGTAGTTGTAGTAGTTTCTGTTATCTGCAACTGACTTGTTATTGATATGTCTACTATTTAACCATATCTCAAGCCTCAGAGAGGTGGGTTAGGAACTCACTGGGATTTTCAGTGGATCTCTGTGTGATTTCTGTAATCTTGTCATAACTGACTGACTTGTGAGTAGCCTTTTGGAGGCCTTGATGTAGGTGTGTGATCATATTATCCTGGAGATCCAGATCCTCATGGCTGGCCTGGTAGTTCCAATTTGTGTCCGTGCAAGGAACAGCAATAGCTCCCACAGGCCACCTATTATTTTGCACATGTACCTGAGCCGCCATCCAGACCTGCTCCCTGTACATGGAGATAGCTTTGTAATCACCATTACATGAGGCAGTGTTGGTAGCTTTTTTGGACCACAGCAATGAATGTGTGATTCCGGGGCTAGAAGTAATCTCTTTATTCACCTATTCTTCTCTTTCTATTTATGTGGTAAACCACCTACCACTCAATGTTAAATTATTATTTGCATAAAGTAGTTGTAGTAGTTTCTGTTATCTGCAACTGACTTGTTATTGATATGTCTACTATTTAACCATATCTCAACATTTCTTAGGCACTATAACTTGTAAGTAGGCAGAGGGAGAATGGAGCCAAGGAAAAAAACCAAGTGTCAAATAGTCAGGGATGTTTGAAAAAATGTAATTATTTTGGAAAACAATCAAAAGTGCATTAAAGAACTCGAGACCTTAAATTATTTTTATCCTTATGCTCCCTTCTCTTTATGAGCCACATGCTTTGTATACTTTAGATAGAAGGTCACTGCTTGTTTTATTGACTTGTTGGAGTGGAATGACTGATACCCCATGCACATGTGGTGCTTTGGTATGCTGAGCATTTTCGAATTAAAGGATATTGGAATGCCTTTGAAGCTACCTTAGAACCAAGATCTTTCTAACCTTCTCTTGTTTCTCTCACCAACCACAAAGTGGGGCTTTCTCTGGAAGTTCCTTTATCAGACTAAGAAATGCAATTATCTTAAGACCCCTTTCCTAGGAGTCTCATCAAATAACCAGGAAAGATTAACCACAAAGGAAGAGAAATGACTAAAAGTTGTCACCATACCCAGATGACATTTGATCTATTCTTCTAAGGGCAGCTCTGAGAGATCACCTAGGGGACTTTATCTGCATAATAAGACAACCTTTGTTCACAATGAAGGTCTGCCCCTCACCTTCCTGTCACCTTCCCCAAAACTCAAAGGAATTTTACTCCCACAGAGCTCAGAGGAACATGTTTGTTCTTTGAGCTCATTCATTTCTCCTGAAAATCATTTACTATCCCTCTCAATTGCCTACATGCCCCATCTCCCTCTTGCCTATGAAGAGGGAGCTGTTTAAGTCTCAAGCACCTGGCCCCTCTTTGAGTCTCATATTTTATATAGGTACCATGCTTAAGGACATTAATAAATTTGTATGCCCTTTCTCCTATTCATTTGTCCATTGTCAGTTCATTGCAGCAGATTCAAATCTTCAGAGGAAGAAGAAAAGTTCTGTTCAGTCTACACTTTCTTAGATTACACCTGAATCACACTGCTTAATAATTTCCCTACTATTTAATGTGAAAATTTTGTTAACATATGAAAAGATTTACAAGTAAATCGAATCCTATGTTCATAGCAAAACAGAAAAAGAAAGAAAAATAGATTGAGCAATTCTCATGTTGACTGAAAACTAAATTCTTACTCAAACTGACTGCTTCTATCCATACCCAAGTAAAGTTAGTGGCCTATTTTAAATTTTGAAACATTGATGAAGTGAAAATAACCAGGAATCAGTGCATTTACAGATAAATTTAAGATTGTCTGGTTGTAATTTAACTTTATGCCTGAGGAAGTGAATAAAAGAAAAATCTCTGAAATAAAAAATAAAATAGTAGAAAACAACAAATCATATGTCTAAATGTGCTTGAGATTGCATTTAATGAAAATAAATATAAACTTTTACATTTTATTTTAGGTTGTATTTTTAATGCATAAACTGGGTCTGAGTGCTAAAAGCTGTGTTTGAATCAGTATCCTCATTCTAAAAAGCCATTCTATGAATTCTTAGAAGCTTTTTGAGGATAGGCAATATTTTTGAATAAAAAGACCAGAGAAAGCTCAACTATTGCTTTTATTTTGTCTCTCTTAAAATATTATTTAATTTCTCCTCCTCCTTTTCTTCCCTTATAATTTGTCAAGAATGGTTAATCGTGTGAGATTCTATCCTACTTGTAGGCTAACAGATTAGCATATCAGCTTCATGGATGCTGAAAGAGATGGTAGACTCCTGAATCAGAGACAAAGGGCCTAGGAAGCAGCATGACTGTCACATTTGTGTCAATTTTCTTTGTCCCCCCACATCTCATGGGGGCAAAACCTGAAATGGACTCAAGTGAATATTGCACAAATAGTGGGTTTGCATCTTAGCTGAGGGACCCCAATCTTAGGAACCTAGCATTTTTGTTTTTGTTTTATAACGGGCTGTAGCTAAAGCGCCTGAACTTTGCTCCAAAAAGAGACATCTTTATTATATTTTTGTGCAATAGGCAAGTCTCTCCTCTAGTCAAGACTGTTCCTATACAAATGTCCTTAAAGGATAGTTCAGAAAAAAAAAAAAAATAGACTCTAGTACAGAAACATGAGAGATTTATGGAAAATTGTCTCCCAAGAGTATTATTCATAAATTCATTGAGAAACATATAAATATATTTTAATCAAATGTAAGGGAGGATCTAATACAGTGATGATAAATATTATCTGCCATAATACTCTATAAGTACAGATGATGTTTGTTTTAGAAATCTTAGTAGAGTTATAACTCATAGAGTTGAATTGGTCCATGAAATTTGTTACTCAGTGAAATCTTTCTCCAAATTCCCCACCTCATTTTAGGCAATGTAGGTTCCTGGCTGCCTTATTAACAAGTATATCTCCCTCTCCTCTCACGATGGTATCTCATACACCCAGACCATGAGGATTTTATTTTTGACCCTTTCTTTAGCCTGGAATTGACCCTGACACGGGCCGAGGAAAAAAAGGCAATATTTTTCTCAAGGCAACACAACCATATCTACCACCACAGTAATATGTGGCTGCAGAGGCTATGGGTTCCTCCAGACAAGGGGAGGCCAAAGGCGAGAATAACAGAAAAGGAACTTGGTTTTCAGAGTGTCTATTTATTCAGCTTATCATACTAGACATTTAATAAAGCTACTTTAATATAATAATTCTCATGATTTTTGGCCCTCAATTCACTTTGACCCAGCAGAAATGTACCAAACAGGTTCATTTCTTTTCATAATTTTATATCAGCACAAAGAATTACAGATATTAAGACCTTGTCCCCTAGACAGTGACCTTTGCTATTGAAGCTATTTCGTTCTTTATTCTCCCCACTTTACTATTCAAATGGTGACTTTGACCCAGCAGAAATGTACCAAACAGGTTCATTTCTTTTCATAATTTTATATCAGCACGAAGAATTACAGATATTAAGACCTTGTCCCCTAGACAGTGACCTTTGCTATTGAAGCTATTTCATTCTTTATTCTCCCCACTTTACTATTCAAATGGTTAGGAAGAGGGTGAGATGAAATTTTGTTTTTCAAGGTCTATTTTCTAATGTCTTTCTCACCCTTTCTAACTTTTCCTCTCTCTCTGTTTTTTTCTCCTCTAAATGCATCTAACAGACTCTTTACTCTTACCCAGATCTCAGGCAGAAATATCCTACCAAAGCACAGGCAAGCTGAGTGGAACACCACTCAAGTTTTCCAGTTCTTTCTCACCCACAGTGGTTTGTTAATCTTGCCTCAGTGTGTCTGCTGGGAAACTCACTTATATCCAGCACATGGTCACCCTCGTCATTAGAAAAATTCTGAGGATGACCAGGTATTCTACCTCTAGAAGTAAATTTATGACCTGGAACAATGGTTCTTAAAATGTAGTCCAGGGAACAACAACATTAGCCTCTCCCGGGAACTTGTTATGAATGAAAAGTCTCAGGTCTCATCTTAGACCTACTGAATTAGAAATTATGTGAGTGGTCAGCATTCTGTGTGTTCAAGTCTCAAGGTGATTCTGAGAACTAAATTGGAGAACCATTGCCCTACAGTAATTGTTTTAAGGCAATCTGGAAAAGAAAGAAACCCTGACTTAAAATGGTTTATAAATGAGAGATTTGTTTATTATTTCTAACACATACATATCATACACGGAATCACTGCAAAACATTATGCTATTTATGACAATGTGGGAGAGAGCTAAAATCATGACGCTTGCTGGCTAAATAAGAATTTAACCATCTAATGAAAGAGACACAAATGAAGACAAGTAATACAGAAAAGTAAATAAAGGGGAAGAAAGGAAGGAATTTTGCCAAGTGTCTGATGACAGTAGTAGTTACTCTCGAGGTTTCAAAATAGAGTATTACAACTCTGATGAGTGTCAGCATTGGTTTTCTTTCTAACAATCTGCATCCTAGGGGAAGGATGGCAATAAAATCTCCTGGGTTGTGATGTTCCATCCTGGCAGCATGTTGATAATACAAAGTCCCACCAGAGTTGCCAAGAGAATGGACCAGAAAGGGAAGGGGATCTTAACTCCTTTCTTATAATCTCCATTGATGATGGTAGCTGCTTTGCATACAAATGTCTGTCATTTTCCCAGGCCCTCTTGTGATATTACTCTCCCCTGTGTAATTCTTCAAATAAAATTATGTCAGAAAAAGAGGAAGAGGGAATGAGACAATGAAAGGAAACAGAGGGAGGAGGAGGAGTTTTATAAAATCAGATTCTAAAACTAAAAGAAACTCAAAAAGTCTTCTTCCTTATTGACCGTGCTGGCTTAGGCGTGTGCATATCCTGGGCAGTTGCACAGAGCCCTATGCTTGGAAAGGCTTCGATCTTGGTTTAATGCCCTGCTGTTGCATTCTTGAATTTCTTGATACCAATTTTTCAACAAGGGTCTTCACATTTTTGTTTTGCACTGGGACACACAATTTTGTAGCCAATCTGTTTATTGACCAGCAGATAATGCTGGTCCAGTATGATGACACCCATGGACTAAAAATGTCACAGGTAAATGTTTGAACAGTAATCAATGTTGACATTTAACAGACAAACACATTGATAAATCTGTTTGTCATTAGTAAACAAGGACAATAAAGTGTAGTTGATTTGTATTAAGTTGGACTGGCTCTCTGTAACATTTGATCTCCAATGTCAAGGGACTGGCTTTAAGACCTCCATGAAGTCAGTAGGTAAAATTAATTTCCTTTCTGTATTCAGTTATTCATTCCCCAGCTATGTAATGTGTGGCTACAAGGTGCCAGGTATTTTGCTTAGCACTGGGGTTGTAATGGTAACTGATAGCTTGCTCAGTTCTCAACCTCACAGACTTCATACTCTGCCTGGAGAAAAGAATAATTATTTAATCTTATAAATGGTTATATTATTATACATGGTAATAAGTCCTCTGCAGGAAGGCACTTGATTCTATTACAGCATAGAAGGGTCTTGACCTAACTGGAGGAAAGTAGGAGGGCAAGGAAGTCAGAGAAGTTTCCTTGATGAAGTGAGGCTTAGGGTGAAATCTGAAACAGAGTGGAATGCCATTTACCCCAGTGACTTTCTGAATAAACAATCTTGTGTGTTATCTGGTAACATTTAAATCTATCTTCTTAACACGAATTGAAGAAGTAATTTTATTACTAAAGATATCTGTAACCACTGCCGTAATAGATACCCAATTTGTCAGACATATTAAACACGTACATACTCTTTTAGTTGCCCTAAGAATATCTTACTCATGCTATAGGTCATTGAATTTGAGCAAAACAGACTCCAGCTATTATTACAGTGTGCCAAAGGTTACATCTACCTAGGCCACTATGAATGTGCTTTAGTCCTTGCCAGCTTTTTAACTACTTTTCAGGACTAGCAATATAAAATAAAAACAAAAGCAAAGCAACTATTGAACCATTTGTCATTTTTTTGGAAAAAAAAATGACAGACTATATTTTAGGAAAACCTTGAGAAAAAAAAAACTGTGTTGAAGCAATTTGTATTAGTCTGTTTCTATTGCTTATAACAAAATACCTGAAACTGGGTGATGTATAAAAAAACAAAATTTATTGCTTACAGTTTCAAAGACTGGGAAGTCCAGTGTCCAGGGAACACATCTGGTGAGGATCTTCTTTGGTGGTGGCTTTACAGCAGTGCAGGGGTCTCACATGGCAGAAAATGGTGGAGCAGAGAGAGAGAAACTAACCTTCCCATTTACTTTCTTTTCAAAGCCTCAGAACCCATGCACCTGACCGTCATTATTAATCCATTCAATATGGCATAGGCCTACAATCTAAACATCTCTTCAAGGCCCCACCTTTCAATTATCAAAATAGGATTTCCTATCCTCAACACTTACACTGGGAATTAAGCTTCAAATACACAGACTTTAAAGGACACAATTCTGTCAATCCCAGCACAATTCATTTATTCAGTGAACTATGCCATTGTTTCTTTAATTTTTAGTAGAGACTTATTCTTTTTTTTTATAACATGGTCCCAGCATCCAAGAACATTTGGCTGAAAAGTTACCAAGATTTATTAAATACTTAAATATTTATTAATATTTGTTAATAATATATAAATATTAGTAATAATTTATTATTACTGATTCAGCCCACAGTTAAACCATGAGCCAAAATAAATACTCTCTAATTTAGAGTTTTATTTTTAGATAATGATTTATATTGCATAAACTTCATCATTTAATTGATACAGTAGCTATTCAACTAGATATAAGATCTGAAGCTAAATATAGTTGCTAAACATTTTGCATTTCTTTTTTTTTTTTTTTTTTTTTTGTCTTTTGTCTTTTTCCGTGTCCAGCAATGGATCGCAACCCTCAGTGTTGCCCCCGTACCGGACCGGGGACTGGCAACTGGATTGCAACCCTCGGTGTTGCTCCCACGCCTTGCTCAGCCAGTGAGCGGGAACCGGTCTGTATGTGGGATCCGAACCCTCGGGCGGGAGCGCCGCCGCGCTTCCCAAGCGGCGCACTATACAGTGCGCCACCGGGCCGGCCAAACATTTTGCATTTCTTATCCTAACTCGATTAAAGCAAATGAATTGGGAGTCTTTACAAAAAAGACACAATAAAAAGCAAAATTTAGGTGATTTGTTAAGATCATTATCAGCTCAATTACTGCCTAGTTTAAAAGATTAAATTAAAATACAAAAAACCCAAAATAAACCAAAGCATAGGAATAATCATTTGTGAAAGTCCTGAATTGGTTTCTGTAAATTCTACTCCAGGAGTGAAGATTTTTTTAAAGTATGCTCTTTATCGATTTTACTTTTGTTATTTGTTATCATTCTAATGTAATAAATAAAGGAAAGTAAAATTTCCTTTCTCTAACTTAAAAAGAAAATGACCAATATTTAAGAAAAAAAATAAAGCTACATCACTTTCCAAAATGAGTAGTGACAAACAGAATTCCAAACAGTGCTATTTAACCATTATTATTATCATGTTTTTATTCATCCAAAAGAATCTCCTTCTTCATCTCCTTGCTGAGCTTCCTTTTTCTCTTGCTCACACCTCCCTTCATGAGCTTTCCAGACTTATTTGTCATTTTTAGAGTAAGTTCATTCTCACTCTAATATTAATCAACTTATATGTGTGTGTGTGTGTGTGTGTGTGTGTGTGTGTGTGTGTGTGTTTTCTTTTGGCTTCTATTGTCTTGCACTGAGGTTGAAAGAAAAGAGTAGTTAGGAGAGAAGATCTGAAATGGAGAGGACTTGAAGGGGCCTAATAGAGAGTGGGAAAGAACTGAGTTGGAATTCGAGTCGCAGGATAAGGAGGCCTCCAAGTTTGGCCTTGTCACTGGAAGCTTCTGGTCCTGGCTTGGCCCAGGTGGTTGTCACTACAACAGTAGGGTGCTTCCTCTTTGTAAAACCAGGATGGAGAATAAGGTAGACTGTACAAAATTAGGAGTTTATGATTCACTGTCCCAGCACTTGATCCTAAAGCCCCACATACATTCTTAAGTGCCTCTGTCTTTGTCTTCATAATCAGTGTAATCCATCATTTAATTAATTTTCAAATTTTCTGTTAATTTTCCTTAAAGAAGAAAACTATGCATGAATAGAAGCCATTGGCAAAATTATAAAATTAATAATGTGACCACATACAGATCAGAAAGCTTAAGTCTTTCTTGTTGCAGTAGTATTGATACAGCTATGTGAGTTATATGTAATATGTGGATGTATTTATTTATTTATATATTTTAAAATTTTTATTGAATCATAATTGATTATCCATATTTTGGGGGCTCAATGTTGATATATATTCATCAAATCAATATTACTAGTATTTATATATAGTTACAAATTATACTTATTCTTTATGCTCCTTGTCCAATCTCTCCCTATCCCCCTCTCCCTCCCCACTCCCACCTCTGATAACCCTAGGTTTCTTCTCTCCCTCTGGAAGAGTAATAGTTACTCTGTTGATTTGTTGCCTAGATGATCTGTCCAATGCTCAGAGGTGTGTTCAGTTCCCCCGATATTGTCATAGAGCAGATGCTTCTTCTGTCACTCTGGAATGGGCTTTGTGGAGAGAGACATCCTCTTCTTTTCTTTGGTCTCTGTTGGTGACTCTCGTTGTGTCCATTTACTCCAGTGGCTGGTCAACCATCTGCCTGGTGTTTGTGACATCTAGCCACTTTCGTAGTAGCTGTGGTTACTGTGGTGGCTGTGGTGGACCACCCACATGGAGGTGATGTTTTTGGCATGCTCCTTGGTGCTGGAGGTGTGCCTGGCTGTGGGAGGGGTCTTGTCATTTATGTCTGACTATATATTATGATGAATTTAAATCCATCCATATATCCATGCCTTGGGTATGGATATGGCAAATGGCTATGTGATATCATAAAGGGAATTAAATTGCAGGTATTAATTACTAGAACTTAAGAAATCTTTATCATGATGATCACCACCCTATTTTTGTGTTCACCTTGATGTTTGCAGGCTATGGTACAGGCAAGTTTGCATGTGACCATTTTTGAAGCCAATGGAAAGAAACACTTAGATGTTGTTTATGGGCAATCCCTCAAAAAAGTAATGTTGAGGGCCGACCCCGTGGCTCACTTGGGAGAGTGCGGCGCTGGGAGCACGGCAACGCTCCCGCTGCAGGTTCGGATACTATATAGGGATGGCCGGTGCGCTCAATGGCTGAGCGCGGTGCAGTTGACACCAAGCCAAAGGTTGCGCTCCCCTTACTGGTCACAAAAAAGAAAAAAAAAAAAAAAAGTAATGTTGAGCTCAAAGTTAATGATAAGAATCAGGATAGATTTATGGCCATACCATTAGAAGACACTGATGTGCAATATTCTTAGCAGGAAATGTTTAAACTTCGTTTGTGTTTTCCAGCCCTTCCTCCACATACATTCTTTGGAATCTTTGGGGGGTAATCCAGTTTAAATGTAATATGCTATTGTGATGTTGTTGTTTTCAAGAATATAAATTTCATCTATTTACAAACTTTCAGTGCAAGATTTGTCTATTTTCTTTACTTAACCTATCATTCCTTGGGTGGACATGGAAGACATGGTGGTTTTCAGACAGATTGCTATAATGAAAATCATGTGATATTAATTATTTCATTACAGCTGTTCTAATTCTATTCTTATATTCAATGAAATCACAAATTTCTTGAGTAAAGTTTTCTGATTTCAATATTGAGTTTGCTATCCCTGATCATATATATTCATTTTAGTTATTAAATATACTTGACTTACTTACTGATTGAACATTTCTTAATGTCTTCTAGATTCCAGGTACTAGTATAGGCCTTAGGAATACAGGAGTAAACAAAATATACAAAGACTTTGTTCTTGAGAAACTTGTATTCAACTAAGGGGAGACAGATGTTTAGCATATAAACAAACATATATGACGGGAGGTGGCAAGCACTATAGGTAAAAATGAAGCCAGGTGTAGTAAGCAGAATAACAGCTCTCAAAGATGCCAACACCCTAACTCCTGAAACCTGTCAATATACTAATTTACATAGCAAAAGGGACTTTGCAGAAGTGATTAAGAATCTTGAGATGGAGAGTTTATTCTGCATGATTCTGTAGATCCAACATTACCACAGGAGTTAGTAAAAAGAAAGAAACTTTGTCAGCTAAGAAAGGGAAGTGAAGACATAAGAAGAGAACCACTGAGAAGGCAGCATAAGAAGGACTGACTGGATCCACTGTCGCTCACTTCGAAGATGAAGGAGCCAAGGACTAAGGACAGTCTTTAAAAGTGGGAAAACACAGGGGAACGGGTTCTCCATTGGAGTCCCCAGAAAGAAATGCAGTCCTTGTTGACACCTTGATTTTAGCTCAGTGAGACCTGTGCAGGACTTCTGGCCTATAGAACTGCAGAAAATAAATTTGTGTTGTTTTGGCCACCAAATTTGAGATAACTTGTTACAGCAATCATAGGAAAGCAATATAAGACATCAAGAGAGACCAGTAGGTATGTGCCTTTTTGCATCACATGATCAGGTAGGGAGTCTTTGATGAGGTGAGCTTGACCAGTGTTGAAGGATGCGACAAAGACAGTCATCTGCCTACACATGGGACCAGCTCTCTAGGCAGAGGGGACAGCAAGTGCAAGTGTCCTGAGGCAGAAACATGCTTGGTTGTTTGATGAGTAGTAAAGACAGCATAATGGCTGAAAATCAGTGAATCAGGAACAGAGGATTAGGCAGTGAGGGTAGTACTGGCAGCCTGGAGCCAAACATGTGGGGCGTGGTAAGTCATGCATTTTATTCTGATTGAGACGAGGAGCTCTTGAAGGTTTGGGGGAGAGGAAGAAACATCATCTGGTTTAGGCTTGAAAGGGATCATTTTAATTACCCAGTGGGGACCAGACTGTAGGAAGGGCAAGTAGAGGAGTGGTCAGTTTGGGAGATCACCTAGAGGCTTGTTCAAGTAGAGGATGATGGCCTCTTGGGTGAGTTCATAAGAAATTGTTAGATTTTGGGTATATTTTGAATCTAAGTGTAACAGGATTTGCTAATGGATTAGATATTAGTATTAGAGGATAAAAGGAGGACGATGATCCCAACTGCAATATAGAGTAGCCGTACCAAGATGAGGACTCAGTAAGGAGCAGGTTCAGGGAAATCTAAAATATATGCAAATATTTGTTTTATTATTTTAAAACATGTCTTACTTTTTTTCATACCTCACATACGTTGAATTTATCTGTCTTTTACCCTACCTTCAACATCACACTGATTACTATTGTTTTCATTAATTCAAACATTTCAGAATACAACTTAAGAAGAGACCATCAGTATTTTATGCTTGAATCACCCCTGCTGTGCTGCTCACATGGAAGTTCACATCTTCAGTGTTTTCTGCTTAACCGTCTTCCTAACCACCTTGCAAACTATACATTTTTCACTTCAATAGTTTCTAGTCAATGCTTTTTTAGCTAAAACCTAATTTGAAAATCTAAATAAGAATGATATTTGAAGGTATATGCAAATTCATTGAGATGAGAAAATTCTGCTCTTTGATTTTTTTTAGCAATGGTATTTGGTTCCTAGGTGATATTACATGGAATGAGCAATTTTGGCCTGTTAGATGATAAGTTTCAAACGTTAAATATAACTATTATTGTTTTCATTAATTCAAAAATGTCACCATAATATATTAGAAAAACACTGTATTAGGATTGAGGAGCCTTAAGTGTACACACTTAATATTAAATTAAAAAGTGAATTAATCAGAATAAAATCAAAGATAATTTGTACCAAATTAAGATATTTACAAGAATTACCATATTGTTGAAAAGTAAATCTGAATAATAAACTATATTTAAATGCAAATGAAATAGCTAAACATAGATATAAATTTTAAAATTGCACATAAAATCATAATTAGTTTAATATAACTTACTTTGATTTGAATGTGTTCCCCAAAAAAGTATGTGTTGAAAACTGTAGAGCTAGGGCTGGGTCTGAAGCTCACAGACTTCTGAAGCCTGTTCAGACTGGGTCACAAACCCTTTACATGCCAGGCTGGATCCCCAGACCCCTCACACACCAGGCTGGGTTACCAGACCCCTCACACACAGGTCTATGAGCTAGGTAACCAGCAAACAGGTCCTTGGAAGCTATAGGTTGGAGAGCATGGCACTGAGTGAAGATGCCCAAGGCAGTCACCAGCCAAGTTGTGGTGCCGCACATGTGCATTAACTCTACCCACACACACAGAGTTTGCTTACAAAGAATGTGCTTCACCACCCCCAACTGGATGGACAGGCAACAGGGCCTGATTAAATTATTCTATTTTCCCAAAAGAACATAATCCACAATGCAACAGTGTTGGGAAGTAGGTCCTAATGGGAGCTGTGTAGGTCAAAAGAGCTCCACCATCATGAATGGGTTAATGCCAATTATAAAAGAGCTTGAGGCTGTGAGTTCAATCTCTTGCTCTCTCTTGCCTCTCTTTCCTCTTCAGGCATGGAATGACATATCAAGAAGGCCATTTTCAGATGCCCGTCCCTCAGTCTTGGACTTCCCAGCCTCCAGAAGTGTGAGCCCCAAATTTTCTGTTCATTACAAATGTTATAGCAGCACAAAATGCACTAAGACATATCTCAAATGCACTAAGACATATGTTCAAATGTGAACATCTCATATTAAATTACTATTCTGTTAATTTATTGAAATTATCTAAAAACTGACTGCTGCAGAATAACTTCTGTTAACCTCATTGTTTTTAAAAGTTAGTATGTGATATGATCAATAGCCATGCAAAGAAGACCGCTATGTCATTTGTGTTAAGATTATCATAAGTCAATGGGCTTTTTTTCTATTCCTAGTACATAAAATTTAGAGATGTCAAAACAAATGTGTTCAGTTTTGTTTTCCAAATATTCAGTCAATAAAATAATTTAGTTCTGTAAAGGTTTTATTTTTTCTCTCCAAATTACATCAGGAAATTAGTAATTTTAATCTATTCCATAAATTTGTTATGAGGCTTTTTAGTTATAGGTTAAATCATAAATTTTTGTATTTTAGATTTGTCTGTCATTTAACACAGCAAAATTTTCCTGATAGTATTTGAGAAAAAAACTAGTCATGGTGTTCAACAGTGTTCTCTGATTCCTGCTTGACTAACTTTTAGTCCATGGTTATATTTATGTGAACTTTGTAACATACCGATTGTTAACTAAGTCTTTAAATTATAATGTCTTAGGTCTGGTTGGAACCATGGGAGTAAACCTCTCTAAAATCATTGTTTGAGAGTTGATTAAACTAGGTCAGAGTAATATTAATCCTTGCTCAGTATCAAAATGCTGATTTTTAGCAAAACTGGGACTGGCCCAACAGCTGGATGCTTAAGCATTCATTTTTTGTGTGTGTGCTGTCTCAGAATTAGAAGCACATTGAATCCCATGTCCTCTGAGGTCTGAAGCACTTCCTAACTGG
This sequence comes from Galeopterus variegatus, assembly GCF_000696425.1. NCBI lineage: Eukaryota > Metazoa > Chordata > Mammalia > Dermoptera > Cynocephalidae > Galeopterus > Galeopterus variegatus. Next base: position 30,999 of record NW_007731994.1, read on the forward strand.
AGCTGTATGTGTGCAGGATTTAATCTTTGAAGACACCTGCGTGGGCCTATAATGACCATTTATTCAGAGTCCTTTGGGTGATATCCTCATCAATGCCCTCTGTAGACCTTGCAGTTTCATCATCATCTTCTTCTTCTTTTTTTATTTTTTTAAATAAAAGACTGGTGATCTATTTCTACATTTCCACTTGCAGTCTCTTACTCCATTCTCCAAATTTAAGAAAACAAATGTTAACATTTTCAAGATCACTTTCGAAGGTGAGAGAACCAATCTGTGCATGATGGATGGAATTAAAGGTACGATGGAAAATAAACCAATGACCTTAGCTGTTTGGTTTTGATTTACTGTGTGACCTCACTGACTGAGAAACAAGTTTTTATGTGCAATGCAGATTATTTATTCTTTTGGCTATGTGGGCTGTAACTTATTTGACAAAGGTTAAGGCACATGGGTCAGTGTAGAAAAGAAAGAAGCTTTCATCATGATCATTTTTCCCTGAAATAAAATTTTAAAATATTATTATTTTTTGGCCCAGCATATGTTTCAATTCCCCAAAGAAATTTTTATTGCCTAATCTACAGAATGCACAGTACAGCACAGAATAATGAGTACATAAAGAAGTTAAAATAATACAAAGTTTTAGCTTAAGGTAATTTTTTAAAAATACAAACACAAATAACAACAACAAAAGCAAATGAACTTGAAGAAACCAGTGACCTTTATTTTTCATCCATAAACTGGAAAGCAGCAGAAAGTTTAGATTTTAGCTCCTTAACTTCCCTAAGAAATCATGCACAAGTCTCCCTCCCTCTCCCCCAAATCTGAGTTCTGGAAGTTTCTAATGTGTGGTACTGAATGACATTAGGAACTACAATAAAAGCCTCTGGGATATTATTAGTCCAAGCTTTAGAGGCTCAGGGCTATTTGTTTTTGCTTGTTTGTTTTGTCTATGTTTTCATTTTAAAAATCCACACAGAGTTAGAGACTTAACATGAATCTCTTACTCAGTTCCATATTCTTATAACAGAACTATTCAAGAATAGAATTATTACCAGACATTTCGTCTACTCAATGTTATTATAATAAAAGTACTACTTATTGTTTTGAAGGGTTAATATTAGTACAATTTTTAAAATAATTTGTTTTCAATAAAATTCTAACACAGGCAGTTTGAATAACACTCCATATGCATGCCTTCAGGAAGAATTTCTTCAAAGATAATTTCTTGCAAATATTGTTTCAATTATAGAAGATTATATGGCAAAATTCTACTATAAATTGATCACCATCTGACAATATCTTATATTATTTTCTCTCATTTACATTTTTATTATTGGTCAATTATAAATGTAAAACTGCCAAACAATCACTCACTCACTCAGTGACATTTTTAGGGGACTGAAAGAGAATGCATAAAATAGCATAGTATGTATAAAATATTATGCAATGTAAAGCTATATTTTGCTGCTTCAAAATACATCAGCTTTGCTATTTGTGGCTGTATCAACAGAACAACTACTCTCATCTCTTTCTGTATTACTTTCAGTAGATATTATTAACACTTTAAAATTACAACCTGAAAACAAATTTGAAATAGTTAAAAGTTTTCTAGTGTGACCCAGGTAATTTTCCTTATTAATGCAAAACAGTTGCTTTCATAATGTGTTTACTAATCTGGCTTAGTCTTCCTGGAAACCAACTGGGTTCAATAGAGTACGGCAAAATCTTTCTATTCTTTTGGCTTACTTTAAACTATCATTATTTTCATTTCAAAATGCCTTGGAAATAAAAGCTAGTATTATTATCTTTGAAAACACATACATACACATTCTTTTATTTCTGATTTAAAAAAAATACTGTATGAATATTAGCTATCAGTTAATGAGATATAACTTTAATGTATTTTTTTTTTTCCTTTTTGTCTTTTTTCGTGTCCGGCAACGGATCGCAACCCTCA
>NW_007731994.1:33465-36721 GCF_000696425.1 Galeopterus variegatus
CGCTCAGCCAGTGAGCGGGAACCAGTCTGTATGTGCGATCCGAACCCTCGGCGGGAGCGCCGCCGTGCTCCCAAGCGGCGCACTGTAGCCGTGCACTACCAGGCCGGCCCCTAACTTTAATGTATTGAAAATGAGTTATCATTAGTGTTTAAAAAGAATTTTAGAATCACTTCCTTTTATGAAGGGTATGTAAAGCTATTTGAAACATTAAGTATTTAATTGCAATACAATCAAAGATTTAATCAAAGGATATATAACCATGAAACTTTGTTTCTTGGAGTTCTTAGGGGAAAATAACCTTAAAATATCAATAATTGAATTATTTAGATTAATAAATATTATATAAGTACATATTTCCTTAAAAACAAATTTAAATATATGTATATATTTATGAATTAAATTAATTATTACACATTAATATGGTCACAGATTATTTCTTAATAGTGTGTAATGTGCTTGCTTCCAAGGAGGCAGCTAAGTGTATTGGATGACTATCAGTATAAAAGAGATAAGAGAAGCTTCCAATCTAGTGATTCCTCTGGGGCGTAGGTCTGAAAAGAGTTGAGCATAAGCTAGACTGTTCTTCATTAAACAAACCAACCAAACAACCAACAAACAAAAAACAGTGGGGAAGGAGGCTCACTTAAATTTCTCTGGGGAAAGTATTCCTAGACTAGCTGGTATGAAGTAAATGTCTAATGGAATTTTGAATGGGAAATGCTCTTTTGTGTAGTAACAGAACTTGATCCCCAGTGTACCCAACAACACACTTACTCAAATAACATTGGTCAGAAACATCATGTAGAATGGGTTTCAATTTAGGCAGATGCTAAGATGTCTATCCAGTGTTGCCTTAAAGCAGAAATAGAGCTTTTGCAAGCAAAAACAACCGTATTTGGCTGTCAGTGTGTGAGTGTGTGTGTGTGCATTTTCCCAGTGCAGTTCAAAATCAGAGTGCATCTATAAGAACCAAAATAATTTTTCGGCAACTCTACTCTTTTACATATATGTATCAAAACTAAAATAAATTCATAGTTCACAGACATATTTCTTAAATTACTTTTTTTTTCTCCTTTTCATAAACTGTCCTCCTTTTCTGTAGCTACCCCCATATGCTCTCATTACCCACATCTACCCCCAAATATTTTCCAAATCCTTTAGCTGAGTGTATTACTAATGCATCTCCTTTTCTTTCTTTTTTAAAATTTGTTATGCAAACTTTTTAAAAAATTCATATATGTCTTTTCATTCTAACCTGGGCCATTCTGGGTTAAAGAGAAATTGCCTATGTAACACTAGTGGTTAGCAATTTCAGGCACATACATATCCTGAGAAAGAATCAAATAACAGTTTTTATTTTCCTTTAATTACTTCAGCAGCTAAAAACTCTCTCAAAGCCTAATGGAACAGGAAAATAGGATGTTCTTCAACATCACACATCATGGTTATCTCAGCATTCAGTTTCTTGGCTTTTCTTGCTTAGCAACCTGTACTTTTTTTGGAGTTCTTTTTCTATGAAAGGCCCATTAACTGTTAGGAATGATAGTGAGGTGGATAAAAGCGTGGATCCTGCTGCCAAAATTCCAGACTCCAAATATTGATTTTGCTATCAACTCGTTGTAAGATGCTAGGAAAGTCATTAATCCTTTCTGCAACTCATTTTCCTCACTATAAGATGGGGAAAATAATAGTCCCTAATTCACAGCTGTGTTTTAAGAATTAAATGACTTAATTTATAATCAAGAATGAGGTAACTAATTGAGCTAAAAGGGGAATACGTAACTCCATTTCACCATACATGAAACATGAACATTGCCTGTATTACAGAACCAAAGATTAAAACTCAGCATATGTGTAATACAATTTAAATAATTATAACAAAAGCTGTTTTGTTCTATTACGAATATCGAAAACATTAAAAAAATTATCCTTCTTTTTCAAGTGTAACTTTCGCAATCTATTGTCCACAGAACAAGAGCAAAATGAAAATGGCCTTTTATTTACATTGTTTTCCCTTATGTAGTAATATCAAATAGTATTCTTCAAATAACCTGACTGATGAAAATCATCATTCATCATCATCTTTGGAAAAACAGTGGAACCATAAGTTTAGAGAAAGAAAAAGATGAGAGCAAAATGTAAGGAGACAAGAAAAAAATTCAGTAATTTTTCATATTCAGTAACAAAATATATGTTTTTATATTTAACTTCAAGCTAAAACTTACACTAAGTCTATTATTTATTTAGCAATTAAAAATGCATCAATTACATTTTCATTCAGTTATATTTCATTCAGCTATTTTTCATGTAGCTATATTCTAAATCTTTGTAAATCCCTGTGTTTGATTAGAACTTAATATGCACTAACCTGAAAAACATAATTTCATTTTCCCATTACAAGAAGCACAAACATGCCTATGAAAACCAGTTTTTTCTTTGCGTAATCATCAAGATATGGCCTACGAATTTTTCCTGTTTTTTTTTATTTTTCTTCATAGAAAAGATCAGAAGATGGCTGCAGTGAGCAGAGAGCTATGGTAAAATACAGGAGGTTATGATGACAACCTAACTAAGTCAAATGAATGTTTTCAACCTTTCATCTGAATCATAGGCTGGATTTAATATGGTGTTTGTACAAATTATTTCACACTTTTCAGATGTTCGGAAAGTCAGTGTCTAGGGAGAGAATGTATGAAATACAAGCTTATCTGTTATGGTAAACTAAATAAAGCATCATTCCATTTCTCTGATTACAGTGTAATCATTCCAGTTACTTCAAGAATTCACAATTTAAAAGTTTTATACAATAATTATTGTTTGAATAAAAATGTCTGGTTTTTATTTTCCCCCAAGGGAAAATTTCTAAATTTTCTAATGCTAACTCTTCTGTTCACTAAAAAACTAGCATTTCATCCAGATAGTTGAGGCAATGTACAAAACTGATAAAGCCTGGTATCATTTCACATAAAGTTTTAGAAATTCTGTTTCTAACCTGCCTACTCATTTCACATTGAAATTGTTCAGCCTCATCAGTATAGCCAATTTGATGTCCTGTGCATGTCTTAAAGTATCTATGATATACGTTACTGATATCAGATATATCATTTAGAATTAGTAGTCAAAAGTGTTAAAATTTGGTTGTGGAAGGTATTGCGATAAACAGAAGCATACACATCTAATTCACTTTTACTATGAACAAGACATTTGGAAAAATAAGAGAATAGAATTATTGCTTAAGATTATTGAAAACTTAGTA
>NW_007731994.1:36868-52888 GCF_000696425.1 Galeopterus variegatus
ACAAGACATTTGGAAAAATAAGAGAATAGAATTATTGCTTAAGATTATTGAAAACTTAGTATGTTTGCAACACCAAGAATTGATCCTATAGAAAATAATGACATAGACCAACTTACAATCTACAGAACATGCTTAATTTACGTTTTACAGAACATGTTTTTCTGAGGGAGAAACTAAGGTCAGAAAATTTAGGAACTATGTCAAGCAGATATTCAGGCATAACTATTTGAGTATAGATCTTAAGCTCTTTCAATTCCACTATGAACTATTAAAAAAAACAGCTTTAAACTTTGTACTATCTTAAAGAATTTAGCTCTCAAGTTGAGGTAGCATGAGTAATGTATATGACTCAAAAAGTGAGAAAACCAAGTTAGTAAGAAAAGTAGTGCTTTTTTAAATACAGTGACTGTTAACAGTTGTTGAAAAATTCTTTATTTGGAAGACAGAAATTGAATTAGATCTTAAAGGAATAAACAATTTGTATAGTTTAGAATACAGTGATTAGGCAAGGACTGGTTTTGAATAGTGCAAATTAAAGAGAATATAAAGCCTCCTTAATATGCAATTGTAAGAAATTTCATTTATGCTAAAAATGTGTGTGTAGGGGAACATATGTTTATGTATATACACATGTAAATATGCAAACATAAAGAAGTGTGAGTGTATAATTTGAATAAAAATTAAATCAATTTGAAATAAGTTTCTAAATTCAGGACAAACTGCAACAAAAATTATTATTATTTGTGTCATTTAAATACAAGGGTACTTTTAAAAGTTCATGGAAAGATTAGTACATCTTTTTTTTTTTTTTGTCTTTTTCGTGACCGGCAAGGGAATCACAACCCTTGGTGTGGTGTCGCCTGCACCGAGCTCAGCCAGTGAGCGCACCGGCCATTCCTATATAGAATCCGAACCTGCGGTGGGAGCGTCGCTACGCTCCCAGCGCTGCACTCTCCTGAGTGCGCCACAGGGCCCGCCCCTACATCTTTTAATTCTATTTTTCCATGAACTTATTGTTGTGCCCTGATATATGTTTAGTATTTTCAATAAAATGTCAATAAGAGGTTCTGATTTGGTAATAGCAACACAGCTCAGTATCAGCTGGTATCAGAAAAATCCTCTTGCAGAAAGAAATGGTAACCTCGAGAGAAAATGTAAAATCAAGTAAATGAAAAAATAACTACATTAATCTTAACTATTTGAAGAAAGAAGTTAGAAAGTCACTAGAAGGAAAAGAAAATCATATAAAAATTTGACTGAATGCAACCCTTAAAAAAAAAAAGGGAAGCACACTAGGTGAAGTTCGTTCTTCCAATGTTTTATCCGGATTGAAATCCCCAGTCCATGAGGAGCAAATTGGCTAGAACTTAAGCAAAAGGAAGCTGTCTTATTAGTATGTTAGAAGGTAGAATTCTGGGCTATCAGAGTAGCTGGAAATTGAAGAAGGAAATCCTGTAAAGAAGGAAGAAACCCACAAGGAACAATTTTCAAACTTGCATATAATTCCCTTTAAATTCTTAAATAGACTCTGGCCTTCACAAATAAAAAGGAAACTTAAATAATCCCATCAGAAAGCAACCATCTGAAAGCTGAAAGAGCTCAGTTGTGAGAGAGACAGACTATGGAGCCTCAGTTCAAAGTATTTGAATGGACTTGTAGTCATTAGACTTGGTAAATGTTTCAGGTTTATCATTTAAGACCTAGGATGGCCACACCTTAAAATTATGACCACACTGCAAGACTAAAGTAATTATCCTAAAAAAAAAAAAGAAAAAAAGTTCAACAAACTCCCATAATTCAAGATAACAGTCAATGATTTAATTTCATACTAGAACAAAAATAAACATATCTCTGAAGAAGATAACAGAATCAAGTCTCTACAATACACACTAACCAGTTTTTAGGGAAAAAATAACTAGACTGAAGTAACAGGAAATGTAATCAAAAATAAGGAAAATAAAAAACAGTCAATACAAATTGAAATGGAGATGACATGGTTGTTAGAATTAACAGACAAAAACTTTAAAACATGTAATAGGCAGAGTCCTGAAATGAGCCATCAAGATTTTCTGTCCTAATTCCTGAGTCTGTGCTGCAAAGAGATACCACACCAATGCTTATGTTATATAACATTGCAAAAGAGATATAATTAAGCTGATATAATTAAGGTTCATACTTGTGGTGGTTAATTTTATGTGTCAAATAAGAAGATGTTTTAGGATGAGATTAATATTTACATTGACTAATTTTGAGTAAGTAGATCATTTTTCATAATGTGGGTGGTCATCATTCAATCAGTTGAAGGCCTGAAAAGAATGAAATGATGGGTCTTCCAAAGCATAGGGGAATTCTCCAGCAAACTGCCTTCAGACATCATTTTCACCATCAGCCTGCAGGTCCCCAGACTGATTGCTTTCAGACTGGAAATGCATCATAAGCTCTACTGGATCTCAAGCCTGCTTGCCCATATTGCAGATTTGGACTTACCAGACTCCATAATCAAATGAGCTAATTCCTTATAATAAATCTCTTCATATACATACACATCCTGCTGGTTCTGTTTTTCTGGTTAACACTGACTAATACATTAATCATTTGATTTTGAGTTAATCAAAAGAAAGATTAGTAAGGTAGGCTTAATCTAAGCAGATTAGCCCTTTAGAAGCAGAAAGTCTTCTTTGGGTGTAGCAGAATAATTGGGGAAAAACAAGAAGAAGTTGACATACCATTGCTGGCTTTCAAGATAGAGCGGTCATCTGCGAGGACTGAAGAGTGGCTTGGATCTGAGAAAGGTCTCTGAAACTTTCAGCTGAAAGTAGTTCTTGTCTAAGAGATGACATAAAAAGATAGCAACTGTCTCAGTTCTACAACCACATAAATTAATTCCACCAAAAGCAAGAATGAACTTGGAAGCATTCTTTCCCACAGCCTATAGATAAAAGCCCAGCTAAGCTACTGACTTAATTTTAGCTGTGTGAGACCCTATGCGAAGAAACCAGTAAAGTCCACCCAAAGACCTACAAAACTGAGATAACTAAGGGGTGTTATTTTAAGCAGCTAAGTTTGTGGTAATGTGTTATGCAGCAATAGAATAATAATGCAAAGTAGGTATAAATTCACGGATTCAAAAGAAAATATGGTCTTAATAAACAAAGAGAATATTTCAGAAGATATGTAAAAACTATACCAAAGACTCAAATAAAAATTCTATAAATTAAAACTATAAGTCTGAAGGGTTTTTTTTTTTTTAAGACATGGACTTAATAGCAGATTTGGGATGGGAAAAGTAAGAAGTATAAAGTTGGACAAAGATCCAGTCTGAAATAGAAAGAAAAGATTAAACCAAAAGTAAATAAATAAATAAAACATAATAAAATAAGGAACAGAATCTCAGTGAGTTGTGAGACCTATTAACTAGACTAACATATATCTAATTGGAGTAACAGAATGAGAAGAGAAAGAGGATGGGGAAAATTTTTGAGTAAATAATCACAAAAAGTTTTGCAAATTTGATGAAATCCTTATACTAGAAATCCAAACTTCATGTAGGGTGAAAATGATCCATGTAGGGTGAAAATGACCCATGTAGGCTGAAAATGACCCATGTAGGAAAAATGCTGAAAACTAAGGCTAAGAAAAATTTTGAAACTGACTAAAGGAAAAAAATTTTATATACAGGGAAAAATGATAAGAAAGACAGTAGACTTTTTACCAGAAATAAATGCAAGCCAGAGCACAATAGAATAAAAGAAAAATACATATAATTACAGAATTAAATATCCAGTGAAGATATCTTTCAAAAAAGAATGCAAAATAAAGATGTTTAAGTAAAAATAATGTTTGAAAGAATTCCTGCACTTCAAACAATGTTAATGAATATTTTTCAGAATAAAGGGGTAATTGCACAAGATAGAAAATTGGATCTATAGGATTAAATAAAGAGCACCCAAAAAGACAAGTACATGGGGAAATATAAAAGATCATTCTTTTCTTCTTTTAAACTATTCAGTTAAATAAAATTTAATATTCAATAAATATTAACATTTATTTAAAAATGAATTAAAATTACTGTTCAATGTAAACATTAAAATATTTTAAAGATTCAGTAAGAAGACATTGCAGTATTGACCTAAGGTTTGTAAATGTGATCAATGAAGCAGACAACAGAAACTGGAAATAGTCTATATTTATATAGACAATTAATTTTTGACATAATGTGAACGAAGTTCAATGTTGAATGGATATCTTTTCAACGAATGGTGCTGGATTAACTAGATAAGTGTTGAAAAGATGATCTTCAACCCTAGTATAATTTCACAGCCAACAGTTAATTTGACATAGATGGTAAACCTAAATGTAAATGTTCAAACTATAAAATTACTGAAAGAAAACATAAGAAAGCACTTTTTATGAACTTAGATAAGACAAAGATTTCTTAGGACAACAACAACCAAAAACCCCATGAAACATAGAAGAAAAAAATTGATAAATCTTGTTTCATCAAAATGAAAATATCCTGACTTCTGCTTTCAACCCCAGTATGTAAATAGCTTAGAGTCATCACATCTGTATGTATGTATGTTAGAAGGTAATTAACAAATTATAAATAAACAACTTTTCTTAGACTTACCAGGGAACTGAGGTTGCAGAGTAAACCATCCACTCTGAGATCAGGAAAGACAAGCAAATCTAGAGATTTAGAGCAGAGAATGGTATACCTAGACTAGAGTCTCTGGAGGTATAATCTGGAAAGATATTTAAAGGTAATTTTGACGACTTGCTGAAGTTTGAATGTGGACTAGCTTGAGAGTGAGAAACTGCTCGGGATTATGGTCTTAGTAGGTTTCTACAAGTTTGTGGTTTTTAGCTCCAGAAATCCTACCAGGTCCTCAAATATTCCCTCATGGTTCTGGCAGGGAAAGAAGATAATCATTATGAAATATGCTCAGAGCATTCTCCATGACCAAGGCCTACTCTCTAGGCTGAAAACATTTTACCAGACCCTTATCCTGGTGAGGAAAGAGCACTTCTCCCAATCCATCCCCTATGTCCATCCCTTTCTGTCTCACATAAGGGGAGAGAAGCTATACTTGAAAAAACACACGAAAAAGTCACAATCCAGAGAAAGAATCTCACTAAATGATTATGATTTAATCACCAGATTATGAAATGCTTCTACATATTAATTTTAGACAAAGCGGACTTCAGAAGATAGAAAATTATCATTAATAACATGAGATATTTACACTATAGCAACAGGGTCCCAGCATGTTAACAATGGATTACAGCTGAAGGAGCTGCAAGAAACAGACTCTCTAAGGAAGAAAACTGAGAAAAACCCAACATTACGAATGCGGAAAAAAACAAGGACATTGGAGGAGTTTGAAGTTTTTGGCACCTACAACTGTAGCTAACATTAAACATACTCTAGCTTCTAGCCAGAATACCTCAATCTTCATGTTAAAGACCTATTTAACCTCAGCTTCTAGAACCTAGTAAAACATGTCTGTCTTTCAACAAATATTACAAGGCATGCCAAAATGTAAGAAAAAATATACTCTGAATAAACAAAACAAGCATCAGAACCAGATGTGGATATGACACCAATGTTCGAGTACAGAGAATTTAATGTAACTATACGTAACATATTAGGGACCGTAATAAAAATAATATAAAACATGCAATAGATGGGTAATTTCAGTAGAGAGATGAAAGTAAGACAGTATCAGAAGGAAATTCTAGAAATTAAAAACACTGTAACAGAAACGAAGAATGATTTTGAAAGTCTCATCAGCAGACCAGACATACATGGCCAAAGATAGGTTCAGTGAGCTTAGGTCAATAGAAAGTCATCAGGCTGAAATGGAAAGAGGAAAAAGGAAAAATGAAACAAAACAGAATAGAACGTAACTCAACATCCAAGAAATGTCGGGCAATTTCAAAAGGTATAACATACGTGAAACTGAAATATTAAAAGGAGAAACAAGAGAGTAATGCAGAAGAAATATTTAAATTAATAATGGCCAAGTACTTTCTAAAATTAAAAAAAAAAAAAAAACACACCAAAGTACATACTTAGGTCAGAGAACACCAAACAAAAATAAACACCACTTAAAAAAATAAACAAAACAACTACAAGAACAAAAAAGACATATGTTATATTCAAACTACAGAAAATCAATGGCAAAGAGAAAATATTGAAAGCCTGAGGAAAACAAAACTTAACCTAAAAAGTAAGGATAAGAATAACAATGGACTCCGCAAATGCAAGCACGAATACAGTGGACCGATATATTTAAATTGTTAAAAAAAAATTAATAAAAAACCTTACACCAACCTAGAATTCTCTAAGAAGAAAAATCTCCCTTTATAAGTGATAAAGAAATAGACTCTCTCAGACAAACAAAAGCTGAGAGATTTCATTCAGAGCAGACCTGTTGTGCAAGAAATGTTAAATAAAATTCTTGAGGGAAAAAGAATAGAACATCAATCAGAAACTTAAATTTTCATAACGGTAGAGTCTGAGGGAAAGGAAGAAAGAAGATAAAATAAAATCTTTCATTTTTCCCATTCTTAATTCATTGAAATGATAGATGTTTGCTTAAAGTAATAACAGTAATGAAATACTGGGTGATTACAGCATCTATCTACAAATGAAATGAATGACAGCAATGTCGCATGGGATTGGAGGAAGGACTTGGGAATCCTCTGCTATAAGTTATCTGTGCTGCATATGAAGTGTTATAATGTTATTCAAAGATAGGCTTACATTAGTTAAAAATGTATATTGGAAAATTCAGGGCAACTACAACATTTCTGGGGGATGAAATATAATTTTAATGCAAAGAAAAAATAAATAAAATCACATAAAATAGTTAATTAAAATCAGATAAGGCTGAAAAGAAGGGGGAAAGAGCAAAACACAAAAGTAATGAATAGAAAACAGTTACAGTATGGTAAGTGGTAAATATTTGTCCAGCCATGTCAATAATCACTTTGCTAAATGCACTATTTAATAGACAGAGATTGTCAAAGTGAATAAAAATAATATGATCCAACTATTTGTTGTCTACATAAAAATCTTTTTAAACATAAAGACTTAGACAAGTTAAAGGATAGAGAAAGACATATCATGCTAATTCCAATTAAAAAAAGCTGGAGCAATTTTATTAATTTTAGACAAAGCAGATTTCAGAAACAAAGAAAATTATCAATAAAAACATGAGATATTTACATAATTGTAAGGGGCTTATTCCTCCAAGATGACATAGCAATCTGAATATTTATTTATGAAACTAACAACAGAGCTTCAAAATACAGGAGGCCCAAACTGATATAATGAATGTGGAAATAAAGAAACCCACTATTGTTATCAAAAACTTCAACAACCTTCTGCCAGTAATTGATAGATTGAGCATCAGTAAGAATGCAGTTGACCTAAACAGAACTACCAATCAACTGAATTGAATCAACATTCATACAATAATCCATCCAACAGCAGAAGGTTCCAACAAACTGTAGTAAATCCACACAATGGAATATTACTTGACAATAAAAATAATCTATCAAGCCACAAAAAGACTTGGATGAATCTTTGCCTATTGATAAGTGAAAGAAGTCAGTCTGCAAAGGTTACATTGTAGCATGTATAAGTCCAATTGTATGATGTTTTAGAAGAGGCAAAATTATAGAAACAGTAAAAAGAACATTGGTTGCTACAAGTTTGGAGTGGGTGGGGGAAGGATAGGTGAAGCACTGGGAACTTTTAGGAGTGAAGAAACTATTCTTTATGATATTGTAATAGTGGGTACAGGACACTATGCATTTGTTAAAACTCATGGAACTTTAAANACTACAACATTTCTGGGGGATGAAATATAATTTTAATGCAAAGAAAAAATAAATAAAATCATATAAAATACTTAATTAAAATCAGATAAGGCTGAAAAGAAGGGGGAAAGAGCAAAACACAAAAGTAATGAATAGAAAACAGTTACAGTATGGTAAAAACTACAACATTTCTGGGGGATGAAATATAATTTTAATGCAAAGAAAAAATAAATAAAATCACATAAAATAGTTAATTAAAATCAGATAAGGCTGAAAAGAAGGGGGAAAGAGCAAAACACAAAAGTAATGAATAGAAAACAGTTACAGTATGGTAAATGGTAAATATTTGTCCAGCCATGTCAATAATCACTTTGCTAAATGCACTATTTAATAGACAGAGATTGTCAAAGTGAATAAAAATAATATGATCCAACTATTTGTTGTCTACATAAAAATCTTTTTAAACATAAAGACTTAGACAAGTTAAAGGATAGAGAAAGACATATCATGCTAATTCCAATTAAAAAAAGCTGGAGCAATTTTATTAATTTTAGACAAAGCAGATTTCAGAAACAAAGAAAATTATCAATAAAAACATGAGATATTTACATAATTGTAAGGGGCTTATTCCTCCAAGATGACATAGCAATCTGAATATTTATTTATGAAACTAACAACAGAGCTTCAAAATACAGGAGGCCCAAACTGATATAATGAATGTGGAAATAAAGAAACCCACTATTGTTATCAAAAACTTCAACAACCTTCTGCCAGTAATTGATAGATTGAGCATCAGTAAGAATGCAGTTGACCTAAACAGAACTACCAATCAACTGAATTGAATCAACATTCATACAATAATCCATCCAACAGCAGAAGGTTCCAACAAACTGTAGTAAATCCACACAATGGAATATTACTTGACAATAAAAATAATCTATCAAGCCACAAAAAGACTTGGATGAATCTTTGCCTATTGATAAGTGAAAGAAGTCAGTCTGCAAAGGTTACATTGTAGCATGTATAAGTCCAATTGTATGATGTTTTAGAAGAGGCAAAATTATAGAAACAGTAAAAAGAACATTGGTTGCTACAAGTTTGGAGTGGGTGGGGGAAGGATAGGTGAAGCACTGGGAACTTTTAGGAGTGAAGAAACTATTCTTGTATAAGTCCAATTGTATGATGTTTTAGAAGAGGCAAAATTATAGAAACAGTAAAAAGAACACTGGTTGCTACAAGTTTGGAGTGGGTGGGGGAAGGATAGGTGAAGCACTGGGAACTTTTAGGAGTGAAGAAACTATTCTATATGATATTGTAATAGTGGGTACAGGACACTATGCATTTGTTAAAACTCATGGAACTTTAAAACATTTATGTATGTAAACTTAAAAAAAATCCTTTGGTAGTTCTGGGGATCTCAGAATGGGATCCAGAATATAACCAAACAATCTAACTGTATTACAATTTCATGAAACAATCTTACGGAAGGAAATGGGGAGAAATGTTCTGACTTAAGTAACTTTAGAAATTAGTGGAGTCTGTAAGACTAAAGGCAAAAGGAACTGTGCATAAGGATTACACTCTAATTGATAAAGTTGTCTCCCATGGGGGTAAGCTTTAATAATTCTGATACTCCTAAAAAACTATGCTGTAATTGAACATAGGTATATTGTTGATGGGTCCTGGTTTATCACTGTTGAAATAGGGGCAGGGGATAGAACAATCCATGTGGTAATGGATTAGAGTTGAAGACATCAGTATTCACTCATGGTTAGCTTAATATTGATATATAAGTCGCTGATAGAAATAATTATAGCTATGTGTGTCTACACAAGTTAGCATGCACACATACATTTACATGTTCTGTCAGCTGAGGTGGCTTAAAAGCAGACACTAGTAGCAACAAGTATGTCTAACATCAAGATCTTGGTTTCTAATACTATTCTCCAATCAAGGTAACCAGGGCTCCTTGGAGAAGTGGCTTATTCTAGGACTAGGGCAGGAAATATATAAGATAAGCATGAAGCATGATACACATATCTACATCTATATGTATCTATATCTATCTATCTATGTATCTATGTATGCTCAGCATCATATGCCATTAAGGAATTGAACATTAAAGCAACAGTGAAATACCACTACATATATGTTAGAATGGCTAAAATCTTGAACACTTACAATATCAAATGCTGGCAAAGATGTGGAATAACAGGAATCCATTGATAGCTGAAAAGCAAAATAGTACAGCTACTTTGGAAGACAGTTTACAGTTTCTTACAAAACTAAGCACAGGCTTAAGGCATAAGTTAAAAATTTATGTCCACACAATAGCCTGCATAAAAAGCTTATGTGGCAATCATAAAAATCTTACTTGACAATCATAACTGCCAAAATTTTGAAGCAACCAAAATGTCCTTCAATAAGTGAATGGATTAACAAATTGTCATATACTTAGATAATGGAATGTTGTTCACTGATAAGAAATGAGCTGTCAAGTTATGAAAAGACATGGAGAGAACATAAATGCATTGCTAAGTGAGAGAAGACCATCTGAAAAGGCTACATGATTTCAACTGTATGACATTCCAGAAGAGACAAAATTTGTAGAGATAGAACAATCAGTGGTTTCCAAGTGTTGGGGGTGGGTAGGAGGAGAGATAAATAGGTAGAGCACAGGGTATATTTAGGACAGTGAAACTATTTTGTATGACACTGTATTATGTGTATACACGACTTTATGCATTTGTCAAAACCCATAGCACTGTATAATACAATGAGTGAATCCTAGGTTAAACTTGGGCTTTAGTTAATAATGTATCAATATTGGTTCATTAATTTTAACAAATACACCACAGTAATGAAAAATGTTAATAACAGGAAAGACTGCGTAGAGGAGTGTAAGGGAAATATGGGAAATCTCTGTACATTCTGCTCAATTTTTCTTTATTTTTTCTTTTACTTCTCAAAACACATTGTAGTTGATTTTCATGCCCTTTACCCATTCCTCTCTACCCCCAACCCTCCGCCCCCACATAGTATTTGTTCATTTGACTTAAATAGTTCAAGGAATTTTCATTTTTTTAACTCAATGTTTCTAATAAACAAACAAACAAACAAATAAATAATAAATGCACACACAATAAATGAAGGGGTATGTCGAAGAAACACAGGGGCCAAATGAATGAGTTTCCAGTAGCCAAAGCTAGAACATTTTGAGCAAGAAAATACATAAAAAGTTCTTGTATTATAATCCAAAGTATGAAATATATGTTCATGAGTTCATAGTGACAAAATAAATTATTGAATAAATAAATAATAAGGGATAATAGACAAATCTCTAGTGCTGAAGAATTCCATATAATTTATGTGGATATTCTGCCCTCAACGTAGTGCACAATTCCTCAGTCTTTACCTATGGACTGTGCATAGTGAATCTCTAATAGACAAATCTCTAGTGCTGAAGAATTCCATATAATTTATGTGGATATTCTGCCCTCAATGTAGTGCATAATTCCTCAGTCTTTACCTATGGACTGTGCATAGTGAATCTCTTCCAAAAAATGAATGGAATGAATGGGTGTGTGAGAGCAGAGTGTAAGTAACTTTACAGTAGAGAAGCCTGACAACTATTACCTCAGCCAGGTCACCAGGGTCAACATCGACTGTCATAAGTCATGTTGATAACATGTACTCTGTGATGTGATGAAAATGGCACTTTAATTCTGTGGTCTTCTTCAGCTTAATCATGAGAAAAAAATTTAAACAAATCCCATTTGGGGGACATTGTGCAAAATCCCTTACCAGTACTTCTCAAAAACACTTAAGACACTGTCACAACCGAGGGGGTCCTAAGGTGACAAGGCTACTAAATGCAATATGGTATCCTAGTTGGGATCCTGGTATAGAAAAAGGATGTTAGATGAAAACAAAAGAAATCTGAAAAAGCACTGACTTTAGTTGGTCATAGTGTATTGATATTATTTTATTTATCGTGACAAATGAACGATAAGAGTGTAAGATGTTCACAGTAGAGGAAACTGGGTGTGAAGTTCATGAAAACTCTCATACTATGTTTGCAATTTTTTCTGTATATCGGAAATAGTTCTAAAATAAAAAGCTTATTTAAAAAATCTGCACTGCTTTTCAAAAGCCTCTATTAAGTAGGTAAATAAGCAAACCAAAATTATATATCCCAGATAAATATTCAGAAGATGTAGATACTTCCTATAAACTCCTACTAATAATAATAATTTAAAAAATAAATTTGGTCAATTTCTTGTAAAGTTAAACCCATACCTACCCTATAATGAAGCAAACACACATCTAGGTATTTAACCAAGAGAAATAAAAATATACATTCACCAAAAACATTCGTACCTGAATGTTCATAGCAGCTTTATTCATTATAGACCAAAGCTGACAACTCAAGATTCCATCAGCAGGGCAATAGTTGAATAGTTGAATTATAGTCGAACTAATAATTTTGCTAATTGGGGTATATTCATTACCTATTATTTACACAACGAAATAATTCTCTGCAATGAGAGCAATGGATCTCTGAAAAAATGTAAAACATGGATGAATGTCAAAACATGTTAAACAAACAAAAAAACCCACAAACAAAGAATACATACTCTATGATTCTATTTATGCAAAATTCAGAAAGAAGCAAACTAATCTATGGAGATAAAAATACGATTGGAATTTACTTATGAGGTGATGGGGACTGATTGAAAGTGAGCATAAGAGAACTTTTTNAAAAAAACCCACAAACAAAGAATACATACTCTATGATTCTATTTATGCAAAATTCAGAAAGAAGCAAACTAATCTATGGAGATAAAAATACGATTGGAATTTACTTATGAGGTGATGGGGACTGATTGAAAGTGAGCATAAGAGAACTTTTTGGAGAGATAAAAACATTTTTTATCTTACTTGTGTTGTTTCTTACATGACTGTCTGCAATAACAGAAGCTCATCAAATTAAGATACCTGCATTTTATCATATGCAAAATTTATCTTAATATAACATTTGCCATGTTTGATGAAGGGATAATAAACTAGGTATTATTTATAGAAGTCTGAGGTAAATTTTGGGAAATGTAATTTATTTTTGATTCTTTTTCGAATGAGGTGATGACAGATTTCTTTTTTTGAAGTGTTGAAATCATAGAATGCTCACTTATTTTTATAAATTATTCAATCACAAGGACGGCATTTAAAATCTCCACATATGTATATATTTAAGGTTTTAGCTTTTTACCCCTTATTTATGTAACAGCAGTACTTAAAATGAGCAGGTTTCTTCTTTAAAAGAAAAAAAGCAGATCCTACAATTCACGGTGAGTAACTTAAGGTACAAAGAAATAATGGGTAAGATGTTTTAAGTTTCCCATTCACAAGACTGGTGGTTGTTGTATTCCAGGGGAAGAGATGTCAAAGTATATACAAGAGGAAAAAATAAAAATAAAAACAAACTATAGAACTGAGGGCAGCAAAAGGACAGAAAGTCTAGAATGACGAACACAATTTGCAGGTTGCAGTACAATTTCCACATTAGTAAGAGCTTACCTGGGTGATGCAGTTATGCCCCCCAGGCAAAGAGCTCCTTGTGGAGGGCAGATGGCATACTATTTTCCTGGTGTCAGAATCTAGGAATGTCTGTTTGACTCAGTTTATTTTAAATAAACATTTCTCCTTCTATTGAAATATTATGCTATACACTGCAGAAAGCAGAAAGGATGATGATGCAGCATAAAAATGTGAAAAAGTAATCAGAAGCCAAGGCAGCAGGTACACTTGGCTAAAGAATGGAAAAGGCACAGTGTGGCACAGACAGCAGGAGATTAGAAGAAATGCACCAGCATTTTAGAGGGAGAAAAAGTGGTAACAAATAGGTTTGAGAAGGGAGCACAATATGATTCGGGATTGAGTGCTGAGAACAGAAACAGTATTTATGTAAAATAGAAAGTTTAGTGCTCAGAAAAAAAGATAAGAAAAAGATAGAGGAGCTAGAGTTAGCATCTCATTATAAGTATGCAGTCACAGAAATCATTACAGCTACTAGTATACTAATGCAGAGGTCAGCAAACTATCACCCACAGGTCAAATCCAGCTGGTGGCAAATGACTATAAAAATGTAAACAGTCAGACAAACAAACAAAATCCAAAGAAAATATACCACAGAAACTGTATGTGGCTTCGAAGCCTAAACTATTTGCTATCTGGCCCTTTCTGTATTTAATTAATCTATTCATTTCTTTGACTCATTTTATTTGACTCAGAAATAATTGTTTGTGTGTCTACTTTGTGCTAGACATCATGTGTCACATGCTTGAGCAACGCTGAGGAAGATAACAGTCTAGAAGCTGCCCTCCTTCAGGCAAAGGTATCAAAAGTCAACAAACAGATAGAAAGTGATTACAATAATAACAAGTTTTGAAAAGAAGCATATACATTTTCTAGCAGACAGCAATGTATCAAATGGATTTTCCCTGGCTTAGAGGGTCATTAATGGCTTCTATGAGGAAGAGATTGCTAAACTGAGGGCAGCTAGATACATATGAATGAGTCAGGACGAAGAGGAGGAAAGAAGAAAAAATAGCCTACACAGAGGGAAGAGCATGTGTGAAAGCTTTCAGGAGTGAATGAGCTTCAATGCATTTGAGGAAAACAAGAAAATTTGTTTGGAATTTCGAGAATGAGGAACTGAAAAGAGGGTGATATGTCATGTGACCAGAAAAGAAAGTAGAAATGAGATTTTGCAGTGCCTTGTGGGCTGTGGGTTGTTGACAATATTTTTGTCTACCTAGTTTGCTAGTGAGCTAAACTTACCACAACTTTTGGCCTTCAGCCCAAAGATCAGCAGAAGACCAGGCTTAGCATTCCAGTGTTTTGGTCCAGGATGTGTATTTAAACTATGTTAAGACCATCTTAATACTCCTTGGGACATTTACCACAGCGATCTATCAGGAAATACACTTTCTCTTCTGCTGGAAACCCAAGTTATAATAGCAGGTAAGTTTGAAGATGCCACGGGGCATCGTGAATCCATATGCAGATGTCTGCCTGAGAATGCCAGTGAAAAGAAAAACAGAACTCAGAGAGAGGAAAAAAATCAAGCACCTATTCAGCCATGACTGAAGAAGATATCATTGGGTTCTGTCAGCTTTACGAAACCATAATTTAGTTGCTTATTAAATCTTTTCAGTTGGATTTTTGTTACTGACAGCTAAAAGAGTTCTTAAGCATTCTGGATTTTATAAACTCAGATAGTTTGGTAATTTTACCCTGTGTTTCCTAAAGTGTTCTTCCTTATTTTCTCATTTTGAGATAAACAGGAAAAAAATAAAAGTGGAAATCCATGCAAAATAATTTTCTTCAGAATGCTATTGTTTATCTCTCATGGAAATAAAAGAAGGAAACATACTTAGGTGTATTTATTTACTCAACATGTATTTATGAAGCACCATGATATATGTCTGATATTTTTCTAGCTGCTAAGGATATGAAAGAAAATAAAACCTAAAAAATCTCCTGCCCTCATGGAACTCCTGTTTTAGTGAACTTAAGTTTAATTATTGAGAATATCTTAATATAAAATGTAAAATAAATAAGGGATAACAGTATATTTCTTCATTAGTTAGATAGAAAAAGGTTAAGAATTACAAACTGCACCTTCAAAATTCAGTTCCAATTTCTATGTTTAAATCTTAGAAAGAAATGAACAAATACAGATGTGCTCTGGCTTTTGATACAAACACCTTTTTAAGACATAAGCACTGAGGCGGGTTATTCAGCTCTGACTTTCAGACACTGGAGCTCCTGCAATTTGTATAATATTGCAAGACCTAAATGTATTAGAACAAGACAAGGATGCCCACTCTCACTACTCCTATTCAACACAGCATTGGAAGTTCTAGCCACAGCAATCAGGCAAGAGGAAGAAATAAAGGACATCCAAATTGGAAAAGAAGTCATATTGTCCCTGTTTGCAGATGACATGATCTTATATATAGAAAAACCTAAAGACTCCATCAAAAATCTCTTAGAGATGATGAGCAAATACAGTAAAGTTGCAGGATGCAAAATCAATATACAAAAATCCATAACGTTTCTATATACCAATAACGATCTAGCAGGAAAAGAAATCAAGAAAGCAAGCCCATTTACAATAGCTACCAA
>NW_007731994.1:53410-55094 GCF_000696425.1 Galeopterus variegatus
CCAATAACGATCTAGCAGGAAAAGAAATCAAGAAAGCAAGCCCATTTACAATAGCTACCAAATATTTAAAATACCTATGAAAAATTTAACCAAGGAGGTGAAAGATCTCTACAATGAAAACTACAAAACACTTATAAAAGAAATTAAAGACAAAAAAAAATGGAAAGACATTCCAAGTTCACAGATCGGAAGACTTAATGTTGCGAAATGACCATATGACCCAAAGTAATCTACAGATTTGATGCAATCTCCATCAAAATACCAATGACATTCTTCACAGAAATAGAAAAAGAATCCTGACATTCATACATAACATCAAAAGACCTCAAATAGCCAAAGCAATCCTGAGCAAAAAAATAAAAACAGAGGCATTATACTACCTTACTTCAAATTATACTACAAAACTATAGTAACCAAAACAGCATAGTACTGGTGTAAAAACAGACACATAGACCAATGGACCAAAATATAAAACCCAACAGTCAACCCAGGTACTTACAGCCAACTGATCTTTGACAAAGGTGCCAAGAACAAACATCGGGGAAAAGACTGCCTCTTTAGTAAATGGTGCTGGGAAAATTGGACCTCCATATGTACAAGAATGAAACTAGACCCATACCTCTCTCCATATACCAAAATCAACTCTAAATGGATTGAAGATTTATGAATAAGACCCAAAACTATAAAACTCTTAGAAGAAAGCATAGGGGAAACACTTCAGGACATAGGACAGGGCAAAGACTTCATGAGTAAGACCCTAAAAGCACAAGCAAGAAAAGAAGAAATAAAGGGGTTTATATTAAAGTAAAAATCTTCTGCACAGCAAGAAAAAACACAAACAAAAATCTTCTGCACAGCAAGAAAAAACACAGACAAAAAACAGAGTGACAAGACAAACTACTGAATTGAAGAAAATATTTGCAAACCATACATCTGACAAGGAATTAATATCTGGAATATATAAGGAAGTCAAACAACTTAACAGTCAAAAAAATCCAATTTAAAAATGGGTAAAGGAGCTGAATAGACATTTTTCAAAGGAAGACATACAAATCGCCAACATGTACATGAAAAAATGCTCAACATTACTAATCATGAAAACCATGTTGAAATATCATCTCATCCCAGCTAGACTGGCTACTATCAAAAGACAGAGAATAACAAATGCTGGGTAGGTGTCGGAGAAAAGGGAACTCTTCTACACTGTTGATAGGACTGTAAATTAATACAGCCATTAAATAAGGTAAATCAAAAAGACAGAATAACAAATGCTGTCAAGGATGTGGAGAGAAGGGAACATTCCTACACTGTTGGTGGGACTGTAAATTAGTACAAACACTATGGAAAACAGTATGGAGGTTTCTCAAACAACCACAGGTAGAACTACCATATCATCCAGCAATCCCACTTATGGGTATATACCCAAAGGAATGGAAATCATCATGTTTGAAGGGATTCCTGCACTCCCATGTTCATCGTAGCTCTATCTACAACAGCCAAGATACGGAACCAACCTAAATGTTTATTAGCAGATGACCACATAAGGAAAATGCGATATACATCCACAATGAAATACTAGACTGCCATAAAAAAGAATAAAATTCTGCCATTTTCAGCAACACGGATGAGCTTGGAGAAACTTATGTTGACTGAAATAAGCCAGGCACTGAAAGAGAAATATCAC
>NW_007731994.1:55581-57648 GCF_000696425.1 Galeopterus variegatus
TGTTTGAAGGGATTCCTGCACTCCCATGTTCATCGTAGCTCTATCTACAACAGCCAAGATACGGAACCAACCTAAATGTTTATTAGCAGATGACCACATAAGGAAAATGCGATATACATCCACAATGAAATACTAGACTGCCATAAAAAAGAATAAAATTCTGCCATTTTCAGCAACACGGATGAGCTTGGAGAAACTTATGTTGACTGAAATAAGCCAGGCACTGAAAGAGAAATATCACACATCCTCACTCATAAGTGGGAGCTAAGAAACAAAGAAAGAAAGAAAAGCCACAATAAAACGGTGAACTTTCAGAAAGAGAGAACAGATCTACAGTTACTAGAAGTGGAAAAGGGGGAAGATTTTATAAATAAAATTAAGAAGCAAATAAATAAAGAATTAAACTGTAAAATTACAAAATGAAAAAATTAAATGAATAAATGAACATCTAATTGAAAGAATCAACAGATTTGTTTTGACTAAACATTCAACTACATGTCTTTGTTCTAGAAGTATTTTGTGCATAATTGCAACATTTTAGTTGGCAAATAATCTGAAGCAATAATGTTTTGTGAGTGCAGAATATGTATTAGTGAATATAGTATGATCTGGCCCAGGATGGGAGAAGGGATAGGAGTAGAACGAGGAAATAACTCACATTCAGAAATAACTCCCAGTACAAATACTTGAGTCAATATCTCTGCCATTAAAATGAAGTCAGGGTTTTTTAAATTTGTTTGTTTGTTTGTTTCCTCGGCATCCAAAATGTTTTTACTAACAGTGTTATTTTAATCCAGCGTTAGTTTTTGTAGCTGCATTGGCCCATCGGACTCTGGCACGCTCAATCTTCGTCCCTTGTAAGATACATAGGGTTTGGTGTGGCTGTGCGGGTTCCCGGGCCTAGCCAAAATGCACCCCTCGACCCTTGCAAGGAACAGAGAGCAGGACGATGGTGCCATAGCCCTTGAGGGAGTCTAGGGCCAGCTGGTCGAAGGTGAGGATCTTGCTCCCGGCCTTGAGGATGTGGCTGCGGCCAGCTGGTCATGCACAGAACAAACCTTCGGTTTGGGCACCTCTTGAACCCACATGTCATCTGTTTTAGTCCCCACAACCACAGCTTTTTTGTTTTCCCGGCCAGGAAGCGTCATCTTCCGGATGACCCGGGAAAGGAACAGAGGAGGCTGGTTGGTGTGAAACCTGTACAGCTTGACCAGCAGCCTTAGGTGGATGTCCTAGTTCTTGGGCTCCTTGCGCCAAACTTTTCGGTCCTTGTTGTGGTGAATGTTGACTCCCATGATGGCACCTCCTGCTCGGCCGGGTCCAGAAGCCAGTTTATTAAATAGTAAAGGCAGTGACCTTATGAGTTTCCCTTAAAATGCATCTGTGTACTAAAGGAGTCACAAACATCAATGTATTCCACACACTCATCAGTGGTCCCTGACATATCACTACCGATTCCTTTAGTGCAAAAGCTCATTACTAGCTTAAAATGAGGGGTGGAGTTTGAGATGGAAAATACTGAAGGACATAAAACAACAGAAATAAATAAACATAATCTAAATTCAAGAAGCCTGAGAAAACATAAAAGTTTCAGCAAGAAGCCTAATACTGAACCGATTATGGGGCTCAATGTGTTCCCTAAGTATTTTTCACACAAATGATGTTCAAAGTGCTGAAGTTAATAATGCATCTAATCCAGAAGTAAAGCATACTGTGAGCCTATCAGCTGGGATATCCACTAGATTGCCAATGGAGCGTGTATGTCTCCATGTAGAACTGTAACAATAGTAGTAGTCTCAGTAGAGATTTGTCCTAGATCTTCCTCTGTTGATTCAGTAAATGATCCACAGTAACTGTGAGCACATGCACTGGAGAAATGGATTGACTCAGAGTCAGTTCTGTCATGGAAGCCTGTGTGTCATGTATAGAGGGGGCTGGGCACTTTATCAGGAGATACTGCCAGTGGCTTACCGGTTTTCTTTTTTTTTTTCCTTTTTGTCTTTTTTCGTGTCCGGCAATGGATCACAACCCTCAGTGTCACGCCCGCACCGGACCGGGACCAGCAAC
>NW_007731994.1:58493-62718 GCF_000696425.1 Galeopterus variegatus
TTTTATCAGCTGTACTAAGTGATGTTCCCAGGTATATTTTTGGTCCTGTCAGCAATTTAAGCATCAGAAAGAACATAGCTGTGGATTTCTCAAAAATTATACTTTCTTTCCCATCGAGTTCCCCATTCTACTCTTGAATATTATATGCAAGTCTGATACAAGATCTTATAATTGTTTATACTTTAACATTTTTCTTCAATTTAATTTCAGCATCCAGAATATATATTCTCAAAGGAGATATACCTATGCAAAGAAAGGGGAGAGATAAGATGCACAATAAATATTTGAGACAAAATTATTTAAGATAGTCACAATAGTTCTCTTGATTTTTCCCCTATTTCTCCCCTTGCCCAAACAACACACTCTGAACTAACTATAAAATGATGGGATGCCAAAATTAATGGAATTTTTTTTTTGGTGCACACCAGGGTTGAAAGGAAAGTCAGAAGCTCTTAAAGCCTTAAGTCCTATCTTCTGCAAAGTTAATTTCCTTTGGAATTTATATTAACTCCTTCTGGCCACATGGGCATTTTGCACTCTTAGTGTGTTACTGCTGTCTTCATCGATATCCCTCCAGTAGCCTAAATAGTGATTGAAGCTTTGAAATATGCCTAAATTGTTGAAGTGTACTTGAAGTTTCTGGCTTGATAAATTACAAGGAGCATTTTTTTTTCTTTCAGATTGAACTTTTTTTTTTTTTTTTTCCAACTACATTTTCCTCTTCTTTGAACAGGATAAATTTCAACTGGCAGGGCCACTAATAGTCTCAGTTTCACTATTTAATGATAACTGTATTCAGATGCGATGGTCTTTGACACATTGAATTCTAATATTTAATGTCTTCTGAACCTCTTTGTTTTGAGTGTGGAAAGATGAAATCCCCTGCCTGAAGCAGACAGCGAATAGGTTGCAAGGTGGTACTGATTGTGAGTTTAAGAATATCTTATGATATATGATCTACTTCTACACTACAGAAAAGGATTTAAAGATTGGGACACATTCTTTGCCTCACTATTTTGATATTTCTGCCATAATAGTTTTAAGCTTTTCCCACTTACATAATCGAGAGCTCATAGAATGAGAGTACTAGAGTGAATTAAGAGTGTTCCTTCAATATAAGGGCTTATATTTTCTTAATTCTAAAATTCTGTGGTCATTTTTGCTAAAATATTGCTACTGTCATTGTTTGGTTATCTAAATTCTTATTATATCTTAGAGCTGTCAATTTTCTTTTAAACACACAGATTTTCTCTCTTACACACAAACAACTAACATCTCCATAATTTCTAAATTTACTTTATACACATTGTATGTCCCTATCATTAATTTCTTCCTGTTTGTGTTTTATATTAATTTGTCAATATGTTTTTTTGACTTTATTCACTCATATTTTTTGGAGCTTAAAATTATACCTTAATAAAAACAAATTTTGTGTCTTTCTCTAATTTTAATTTAGCTGGGAGCAATTTTATGTCCTAAGTTTTCTTTGATGGCATATTTGTTCATGTGTTTAAGAGTATGTTGTTGTGATTCATTCTAGATGTAAATTAATCTTCCCTTTTGCATCTCTACCTCTTTCTGCTTTACTCTCTGTGTCTGGAAGTTTTGGCAATGACTTCAACCAACCCCATTTCCTCCTAATCCAAATGCAGCTTGGGGGCTTTCTCACTCAGTGGTAGTGGATATTTGTAGATTCAATCACCAAACCGTCATGGTGGGTTCTCTCAGTCCCCACCTCTCCTGAGACACCCAAATAATTCATAGTCTCAGGGAGTGATAAACTGGCAGCAGCTTTTTCCATTCTCTTCTCAGCAAGTGGTTCTCACCCTAGATGTCTGTTTTGGAGCAGGGAGGCTTGTTTTGCTTCTGTGCTTTAAATGGAATTGTTTACTTTTATTATGAAGGGAACCTTTCTTCTATCTCTGTTGTCTACCAGCTGGGAGTTGGAGGCTTGTTGAACCTCAGTCCCATGCTCTGATTTATGTTAAGTTCTGAATATGGGTGTTGGAAATGGTTACTTATAGTTGAACTCAGCAAGTTTTTCTAAATCTCAGGTTATTAATTGAAACTATCATGTTGTGTATGTGTGTACACATGTGTGCGTGTTTATGTGTTTGGGAATCATTCTCAAAATATGGTCTCACAGCATCCTTTTGACTGAAAGTCATGGTGAAAGAAATTTATTGTATAGTTCAAGTTCTGCCAGTCTAGAAATGAATAAAGTCTCTTGATGTGTTTGGGAATCATTCTCAAAATATGGTCTCACAGCATCCTTTTGACTGAAAGTCGTGGTGAAAGAAATTTATTGTATAGTTCAAGTTCTGCCAGTCTAGAAATGAATAAAGTCTCTTTTGAAATCAATAAGAGCTAAGCTTCATATCTAAGAAGAACATTGTTTTCTGTGGTGTTTTTATAGAAAACTATGTGTGCTTTTCTTTGTTAACCTTATCTTGGGCAACCTAATAACACTGCCCATAGATTGATTCTGCAAACAATAATCTTAGAAATTCAGTGAGCTGTAATTTTGGTTATTGTTATAAAGTTCCTTGATATTAAGACTCATAGAGAATGATCACTCTGTTTGGCAAATTTTTACAAAGGGCATTAAATATTGTCTTTAAAAAATCAGATTAATAATTTGAACAATAAAATGAAAATAAGAAGAAAGGTTTGGAATATGTTCAATTATGTTCATCTGACATATTCAATTTTTTTCGGTTGCATGATAATTGATTTCCTGGAATAAATATTTGTGTATAGGGTTAAATAGGATTAAGTTTTTATTAAATCATGCAAAAATGAAATTAAAACATTAAATATTCATTGTGTACATAGAACTAAATATATATTATTGCTGGAAAAAACTTACCTCACCTCTAGTTTAACCCATTTTCTTTGTAAATTAATGGCATCGTCATTGCTATCATTTAAATTATATAGTATATGTACTTTGAAATAACATAAATAAAAATTTAAACATTTCAACTACTAATTGTATTTGAAGATGCATTTATTAATACTAAATGAGTGTTTCATGAGTGTTGAGTGAAATACTCATCGCTAAATATCATCATATAGTGACATTATGCAGATAATTGTTTTTTACATTTCCCTTAGCTAGAAATTAGCACTAATTGAAGCACAAGTCTTATCTGTTGATCATGTTTTTTGAAACATTATAGATGACATGATCCAAGAAAAATCTTAAAACCATTTATATCTGATGTAATGCTCTTATATATGTTTCTTCTTAAGAAAATTGGTTAAATGATATTTACTTCGAGATTTTGAGATCCCTAAAATACTTGTCTTCAATAATATCAGGAAAGCTCAGATAATTTTTTTTCCCCCAAGACTCATGCAGGCCTCTTTATCCAGAAATACCTTAATTTGAAGGTTTCTTCCTAATTTTTCCATTTCTTCTTAGGTTTATTAAATAATTTACTATCATAGTTGAATAGAAGGAATATAGGGCTTTAATCTTTTTGTGCTATAAATATTACCCAATATGATTTTCTACAATACAGGTTTTAAGGTACCAATTACTGTGCTTTGTTTTCTGTGCTTAATTCCTACTGTAAGCTTCTAATATGTTCTTTAAATTGTAAATTATACGATATCAGATAACCAGTAACCAGGAATTTTAGCCATATTATATAGATATAAAATATGTATAAAATATGTACACACACACATATGTTTTAAATTTTTATGTGTATTTAATAAATATTTCAATTTTACTAATAAGAAGCTTAAATGTTCTCTTCTCAAAGATCACAAAAAGTGATACAAATATCACTACATCAAAAAACAAAATATAGATATTGACTGTATTAGTCCATTTCTGTTGCTTATAACAGAAAACCTGAAACTGGGTAATTTATAAAGAAATGAAATATATTTCTTACAGTTTTGGAGACTGGGAACTCGACGGTTCAAGGGCTCATCTCGTGAGGGCCTTCTTCTGGGTGGAAACTTTCTATAGGGCCCTATGGCAATGCAGGGTATTACATGGCAAGAATTGTAAGAGTTCTCTCATGTGCTCCTTATAGAGCCACCTGTCCACAGCCGTAATAATTGATTACTCCATAAATGGATTAATTCATACACAAAAGCACAGTCCTCATGATCTGATCACCTCCCAAAGACCCCACCTTTCAAATATCTTACAACAAGCAAATGGAGGGGACACACTTGGGTGGGAGGGGGAGAGGGAGGAGGGAGG
>NW_007731994.1:63194-66717 GCF_000696425.1 Galeopterus variegatus
CTGCTATAGTGGGGATCAAGTTTCCAGCATGTGAACTTTTGGGGGACACATTTGACCCATAGCATTGACGTTGCAATTAAAACATTCACAATGTTTTTATATATGAATATTTCCAAATTCTTATGGAAAAATATACATGCATGTGAGTAATAGCAAATATTTTTCAGAAATGAAGAATTGTAGGACTTGTCCTATGAAACATAAAAACATAAAAGTTACAGAATCAAAATAGCGTCATAAAAGTCATAGAATCAATATCGTGTAACACTGTTAAAATGAATTATAAGGAATTTTGCTGTGACTTGAATGTCTTCCCAAAATTCATGTGTTGGAAACAATTTCCAATGCAATGGTACTGGGAGGTGGGGTTTTGGGAGGTGTTTGGGTCATGAATGCTCCACTCTCATGAAAAGATTAATGCTGCTATCAGAAGGGATTGTGGGAGTGGGTTCTCTCTTTTCTGTTCTTCTGCAATCTGGGAAACAGCATTTGAGGCACCATCTTGGAGGTGAAGACCGAGCCCTTACCATACAGCAAATGTACTGGCATCTTGATCTTAGACTTCCCAGCCAACAAAACTATGAGTAAACAAATTTCTGTCCTTTATAAATTACTCTGTGGTACTTTGTTATAACATATAAATACCTAGGTATTTTATAGCATATAAAATATCTGTGCTATTTTGTTATAGCAGCACAAAATGAACTGATAGAAATCAATGCAATTCAATAGACAGGCTAATATAGTAGAGACAAATTCAAAAATAAGTGAGGGAATGTTAACTATTTAAAGGAGGTATTTGTTAAGTTGACTATTTATAGTATCAATTTTATATTAAGCCTCACCTCCTGTCTTAGTCAACTCAGGGTACAATAACAAGTACCATAGACTGCTGGCTTTAAGCAACAAACATTTATTTCTCCTAGTTTTGGAGGCTGGAAAGTCCAAGATTAAAGTGCTGGCTTATTCAGTTTTTGGCAAGAGCCCCCTTCCTACTTTTCAAAAGGAGGCATTCTTGCTGTATCCTCATGTGGCAGTGAAAGAGATCAACACGTCTGTTCTTATAAGAGTAATAATCCCATCATGAGGGTTCCACCCTTATGACTTAATCATCTGCCAAGTATCCCACTTCCCCATACCATCACATTGGGGAGTAAAACTTCAATATATGAATTTGGGGGGACACAAACATTCAGTCCATAGCACTCAGCATCAAACAAATAAATACACAAGTGCACAAATGTACACTAGTCTAAAGAGTTAAATGTAGCCAATGAAATGACAAAATATACTGTCTGGCTTCTATTAAAAATAAGCAAACTCTTTCTAAAGAGAACATCCACAAACTCCCACTTGCCTGCAAAAAATAAAGTGAAACCAGTGGGTGATTGTTGGATTTGACAATCTGCAAAGAAGATACAACCAAAAATAACATTACCAAAGTTAATATATACATACTAGAAAATAAACATGTAAGAAAATATGAAGGACAATGGGTTCAAATACATAGTATACAGACATTCTTAATTGCCATCACCTAGAGAAAAATGTATAGTCAGTCAATTCCTAGAGTAAGAATCAAAGATGGTCAACACAACAGCAATCAAAGTATGATGAATAAAAAGAAAATACTCTTTTTATAAGTAGAACCTCTATGAAGAATTTATTTTATTTTTTAAAATAAGATATATGCTAAAGCAGATGAATGGTGAACAAACCAGTATGAAAAGTAATGTAATAGCCCACATTTACCGAGTATGCAATATATGTTCGACAATTTTGAAAGACTTCACTTTCATTGTGTTAGCAATTATTCTTCACAACAAGCTTTTTAGTTATAGTCCCATTTGTTTATTTCTTATTTTATTGCTTGTGCTTTTGGGCTCACGTTCAGAAAGTCTGTGCCCAGACCTAGTTTCTGAAGTGTTTCCTCTTTATTTTCCCTTAGTAGTTTTACAGTTTCAGGTCTTATACTTAAGTCTTTCATACATTTTGAGTTGATTTTAGTATATGGTTAGAGGTGCATGTCTAGTTTTATTCTTCTGAATATGGATATCCAATTTTCCCAGCACCACTTATTGAAGAGGCAGTCTTTTTCCCCCAATGTATATTTTTGTTGCATTTGTCAATTATCAGATAGGCTGCAAGCCTGGGGGGTGATTTCTGGGTTCTCTCTTCTGCTCCAAAAAGCTTCTGCACAGCAAAGAAAACAATCAACAGAGTGAAATGACAACCTACAGAGTGGGAGAAAGTTTTGGCGAACTATATATCTGACAAAGGTTTAATATCCAGAATATACAAGGAACTCAAGCAATTACACAGTAAAACAATAACTCAGTTAAAAAAATGTGCAAAGGAGCTGAATAGACATTTTTCAAAGGAAGACATACAAATGGCCAACANTCTCTCTTCTGCTCCAAAAAGCTTCTGCACAGCAAAGAAAACAATCAACAGAGTGAAATGAAAACCTACAGAGTGGGAGAAAGTTTTGGCGAACTATATACCTGACAAAGGTTTAATATCCAGAATATACAAGGAACTCAAGCAATTACACAGTAAAACAATAACTCAGTTAAAAAATGTGCAAAGGAGCTGAATAGACATTTTTCAAAGGAAGACATACAAATGGCCAACAGGTACATGAAAAAATGCTCAACATCACTAATCATCAGAGAAATGCAAATTAAAACCACATTGAGATATCACCTCATCCCAGTTAGACTGGGTAAATCAAAAAGACAGAATAACAAATGCTGTCGAGGATGTGGAGAGAAGGGGACGTTCCTATACTGTTGGTGGGACTGTAAACTAGTACAAACACTATAGAAAACAGTGTGGAGGTTTCTCAGACAACTACAGATAGATCTTCCATATGATCCTGCAATCCCACTTCCAGGTATATACCCAAAGGAATGGAAATCATCATGTCAAAGGGATACCTGCACTCCCCTGTTCATTGCAGCTCTGTTTACAATAGCCAAGGTATGAAACCAACCTAAATGTCCATCCACGGATGATTGGACAAGGAAACTGTGG
Source organism: Galeopterus variegatus (assembly GCF_000696425.1). Taxonomy (NCBI): domain Eukaryota; kingdom Metazoa; phylum Chordata; class Mammalia; order Dermoptera; family Cynocephalidae; genus Galeopterus; species Galeopterus variegatus. Next base: position 66,231 of record NW_007731994.1, read on the forward strand.
TATGTATATACAATGGAATACTACTCTGCCATAAAACAGAATAAAATTCTGCCATTTGCAACAGCACTGACGAGCTTGGAGAAGTATATATTGAGTGAAATAAGCAAAGCACAGAGGGAAAAATACTGCTTGTCCTCACTCACAAGTGGGAGCTAAGAGAGAATGAAGTAAAGAAAGAAAGACCGCAGTGGTGCGTTGGACTTGCAGAGGGAGAGAACACACCTAGGGATACAAAATGCAGTGGTGGGGGAAGGAGGAGGGGGAGGGGGAGGGAGGTCAGGTATTAATTGGGTGGGGGACATGGGGTATAAACACAATTTGTGATAATGAGCATGCTGCCCTTATTGATCTGGCCATCATATCTTGGGCACGAGTGGTAATGATCAGCTGTGTATGCCATGAATATTGATAACCAATATAAAAAAAAAAACCAATACTAAAAAAAACCCCAAACCCTCCTAATGACAACATCCTATTGATGGAGGCA
>NW_007731994.1:67443-69018 GCF_000696425.1 Galeopterus variegatus
GGGGGAGGGAGGTCAGGTATTAATTGGGTGGGGGACATGGGGTATAAACACAATTTGTGGTAATGAGCATGCTGCCCTTATTGATCTGGCCATCATATCTTGGGCATGAGTGGTAATGATCAGCTGTGTATGCCATGAATATTGATAACCAATATAAAAAAAAATAAAACCAATACTAAAAAAAACCCCAAACCCTCCTAATGACAACATCCTATTGATGGAGGCACTGTTATTATTTCCAGTTTACATATGAGTAAATTAAAGCACAGAGAAGTTCAAAACTTGTTTAAGTTTTCATATTCATTGGATTGGAAGAGTCAGTGTTCATTATCCAACTATGTGGCTGTAGAGGACATGTTCTTCACCACAGTGCAGTGCTTGTAAGTTAAATACTAATATTAGCAGCAAAGGACACTACATTTTGCTAGACATTATAGTGATCGTTTATACACAGAATTTCAAGTAATCTCTAGAGAAGACTTTATTTTCTTTGGACTAGGCAAGGAAACCAAAGATCAAATGGTTTAAGTAAATTTCCAAAATTGGCAGAGCTGCTAAACAGTGCCACTGAGTCTGAGATACCAAACTCTTGCACACTCATGCCCTTCCTACTTTGGTGTATTGTCTTTCAGTCTTTCCCTCCAGTCCTGTGGATCATGTTATTTCATTTGTAGAGAACTCCACCAAGTGAATAATTAAAGATGGAAACAATATTTTATGTGTACTTGGCAACCACGATTATAAAATGATAGAAACAATTCAAATATCTAACCATAGATAAATATCAAATCCAAATACTGACTAGAACACAGGTATTAAGAATTAGGTGTTCAAGGAATATTTAATCATATGTATATTTATTTATTTTCTCTATATATGTATGCACAGAGAGACAATGATGTTGGGAAGTAACAAAACTATTAGCAGTGAAAAGTATAATATTTTACAATGTAATCTAATTTTTTCTTTGTAATTACTCTATTTTTTAAAGTTTCTTGTTCCCAACTAATTTATTTTGGCTATGTGATCTAGGAAACAGGAGGAATGACAGACATAATAGCAATATGCCAAAAAAGGAAAATAACTAAATAAGTAAAAACTAAAAAAAGAAAGGAAAAAAAGAATAAAAGTTTTATTTCTTGTCATATAATGGACATCTCAAGGCAATCGGGTAGTGCATTGAGTCTCTGAATGAGAACACGTTTGGATGTTTCTGACAGTGCTCAGATTTTGTTTTCATCCTCTGAGATACTGAGATTCACTAGGGAAACCTAGCATTCCAAATGTGTTAGAAAATACATAATGTGTCAGCACATTGTGACATGGGAGTGATACTAGTAAAAGCTGTTTGGGTCTATTAATAACACAAAACCAGTTCATTCTAATAGCAGGAAAAATATGAGTAAATTCTAGGGTTTTTTCTTTCTTTTTATTTTCCTTAATTGCTTCTGTAGCATTATTTTATAAATGAGAAGTATGAGAAGTAAAGGTATAATTTTTTAAAAGACATATGATACTTCATGTGGATATTTCTTTTTTCTTTGGAGCTGGTTGTTTGCAAATTATATCCAGAAC